>NC_057799.1:133961697-133977952 GCF_018294505.1 Triticum aestivum
GGGGGGGATTGGGAGGGGAGTGGAACCATGTTTTACGGACGCATTTGTCTGAAATGTGAGGGGGAGTTACAGTTCTACCCCTGCCTTTAGGCTTCTCGGCTTGGGTCTGTGTACTGAGGGTCGGGGATAGTAGAGTAACTTTGCTTCTCCCCAAATAGTGGGCGGGAGCGATTTCGGGCGAGGAGGGCGTGTTTTGAAATATAGTGGGCGCGAGCGATTTCGGGCAAGGAGAGCATGTTTTGAAATAGTGGGCGCGAGCTATTTCGGGCGAGGAGAGCGTGTTTTGCCGACCATGGTTTATGAATTATTCGGCACATGTCATTTCGGCCGAGGAGAAGGCGCGCTTGGATGAAGTTACGAACCTACCCTCGATGTACAATGGGCCAATTGATGCGTATCCCACATAGGACGGTAATTTCGCGTCTCCCATTTATTTGCTCGGGCGAATTCCACCGAGCAGAGGATGTTTAACGGTTCGTTCAAAATTTGGGAGAACGAGCATCCACGTCTACCTTACCAAGTTGATTCGAATCAAATTTTGAAATATTAGCTTGCCACTTCTTTTTTAGATGGAGAGATGATGCTCGGGAGTAATGTGTTTTTACATGCTCGTTGCTGGAGATTTACTATATGACAAATAGTTGACCCACTCAAAAATGGAATCAAACCCAAAATGAAATATCTCGATTCAATGAAATAGCTCGTTCACCAGGTCAAAATAGTGAACTAAATCCAAAATTGAACACCTCAATCGAGTAGCATGTTGTACAGTATTATAGTACTCCATGAACATGTTGAAACTCAAATTAACGAACTTGTTTGATATACTCATATATCTGTCCATGTGTGGATTGCAGACAACATGTTCTCCAATTTAAATATTTGAATGCAAGTTTATATCGAAACATGGTTTATATCAGTCTTTGATGCATAAAACGCGACCTCCCCCTCTCCCGGACTCCTGCTCTCTCTCTCTCTCTCTCTCTCTCTCTCTCTCTCTCTCTCTCTCTCTCGCCAACAATCTTCAATTCTGTCACGCATCCAACACACAAACCTTGTTGGTCCCTCTCGCTTTCTCTCCATCTCTCTCTCTCTCTCTTTGTGTGTGTGTGGGGTGGGGGGTCTTTCTAGTTCGCATGCATATATACTCCATCTATAGGTCTCTCTCGCACACTATGTATGATTCTCTAGTCCAAGCTAGATATCTTGGGTGCACTCATATTACGCACACAAATTCCTTGGCTCGTTGCCCGTAACTCTCTCACGCACCACTCTGTCGTCTCGGAGCTCTTCCCCCTCTCTCTCAAACTCTCCATCTACCTGGGTCACACATACACATGCATATCTCACTCGCACTCGATAGGCCCATCTAAAACTCTATCTCTCTCCCTTGTTCTCTCTCCATCTCACACGCACACACACACACAATCTCATGCCTAGCTAGCCAAGTATGATGGTCTCTCACTCAATTGTAGGCACACGCAGTCCCCCCTATATGTATATGACTAGCTAATCTTAGTCTCCATCACAAACATGTGCATGGTCTATCTCGATTTCTCTCGGGGCATCTTTCTATCGCACACGCACCTCCCTCGATCTCCCACCCATATAGTCCTCTCACGATCTCGAGGGGATCTCTCTATCACAAACACACCCTCTCGCCCTCCCCATGCGTCCATGTTCTCCATGTGTCCCTCTCGACCTTTGTTGCTTGTTGGCCAGACCTCTATTGGACATGTGCTATAGGGGTGTCTCTCTCCGTTGCAAACAATCACACACTAGCTATCTTCGTGTATCTCCTCGCCTCGCTTTTCTATCTCGGAGATGCATGCGTGATATGTTCACCTAAGAAACGAAAAAACACACTCTCTCTCTAATTTATTGTCTGTTGTCACTTTCTCTTTCACACACATACTCTTTTTGCACACTTACTCATTCTCCTTCACATGCACTTGATCTCTCTCGACTTAGGCACTCTCCTTGGTCCATAGCATATTGATTTATTGAAAAGTCAAACATCACAAAGTTTGACCATGTACGTGGAGAAAAACAATTACATCTAGAGCGGTAAACATATACCATTAGATTCACCATGAGATGTAGTTTTGTATGATGTATCTTTGGTATTGTAGATATAAATAACATTTGTGTAAACCTGATCAAAGTTTCCAAAGTTTGACTTCTAAAAAAATTACATGCACTGCATTATCGAGCGGATGGAATATCTCTTTCCCCCTCTCAGCTATCTGACACACCACTCAGCCTTATCAGGGCTCCTCAATATCTCTCAAACTTTATATCTCCCTGGTTCACACATACACATGTCTCGCTCGCGCTATACATATAGACCCATCCAACACTCTCCGCCCTTATTCTCTCTCTATGTGACACGCACCCCCCTAATAAGTACCATAATCCCTCACTCCATCATAGGCGCAAGCACTCCCCCCCAAGTATGATTATCTCTCACTAGCCATCAGGAACACACGTATTGTCTCCTTCCATCCATACGTCTATCTCGATATCTCTCAGGGTATCTTCTATTGCGCACACACCTTGTCACTCGATCTCCCACCCATGTAGTCCCATCACGATCTCCAGGGGATCTCTCTATGACAAACATACACTCTCTCCTCCCCATGTCTGCATTTTCTCCGCACGTCTCTCTCGACCTCTCTCCCTTGTTTGTCAGACCCCTCTTGGCCACGTGCTAGGGGTCTTGCTCTCTCGGTTGCAAACAACCACACACTATCTCCTCACCTTGCTTCCATTGTCGAAGATGCATGTGTGATATGTTTGCATAAGACACACGTTTTTTCTCGACTTTTATCGAGTGTTGTCCATGTCTCTTTCACACACGCACACACACTTTTTTCACTCACTCTTTCTATTTCACTCTCTCTCTCTCTCTAGTTAGGGACTCTCTCACGTCCATAAGCATATGGATGTTTTGAAAAGTCAAACTCAGAAAAGTTTGACCAGGTATATGTGGAGAAAAACATTTACATCTGGAACGATCATTAGATTCATCACAACATGTACTTACTTCATACTATCATTTATCTTTGGTATTGTAGATATAAGTAATTTCTTTACAAACTTGGTCAAAGTTTCAAAAGTTTGACTTTTAAAAAAATGTTGGAACTACATTATCGATTGGAGGGAGTACCTCTTCCTCTCTCTCTCTCTCTGCTATCTCTCACGGGCCTCCCCTCTCACACGAACACTCTATACTGACGGATTATACACTCACTGTGTCAGCGTATAGCTCCGTATATTGTTTAGTTGACCAGTCAACCAGTCCACATGCTGCCTTGTCAGCTCGTGTTCTGTATCTTCGTGTGCTGGCCCATGTGGCAGTGGGTGAAAATAAGTAAACTAGAGGCCCATCTGACACGCGGTGAAGTAAAAAAAGTTGAAACCACTTGGGGTAGCACCCCGCATGCTAGTAAATTGAGGGCGCATTGAGGACACACTTCTTCCGCGTGAAGGATGCACTCGTGCACAATTCACCACTGCGCGACGACATGCACAGAAGGATGCACTCGCGCACACCCAGCACACAACACACACCAGCACACGTGTACACCGGCGTCGCCGCCGGTTGAGATGGATGGTGAGGCAGCCAACAAGCGGAGGCGGCTCGAGCCAAAACCGCATCCGGCGAGCCTGGACTTCATCAGCAGCCTCCCCGACGACATGCTGTTCTTCATCATCGGCCTCCTCCCCACCAAATCTACCGTCGGACCTCCCTGCTCTCCCGGCGGTGGCGCCCCCTTTGGCGCCGCGTCCCCCTCAACCTCACCGTCGACAGCTGCCTCTGCGACGGGGATTGCAAATGCATGGCCGCAGTCTCCAAGATCCTTTCATCACACCCTGGGCCAGCCAGACGCCTTGACATCCGCATGTTCAGTACCAACTGCAAGGTCCAACCCAAGTTCGACGAGTGGTTCTTATCCCCCGCCCTAGATCAGCTCGAGGAGCTCATCTTTGAAGCTGGACGATGTCGCTCTCTGCCGCCGTCCGCGCTCCGCCTCATGCCAACGCCGCGCCCAACCAGCTTCAGCTCCTGTATCTTCCCCAGATTAATGTCGCGCCCGCCCTTCTTCTCCCTCAACTCAAGCAACTCGACCTCTTCGACATTGTCATCTCGAAGAAGGCTATGGAGCACCTGCTCCGCAGCTGTACTGCGCTCGAGTACCTTCGTCTTGAGCAGATCCACGGGTTCATTAGCCTCCACATCGCCTCGACAAATCTCCGATGGATTTATGTGTCTTGCTGGTCCCGCAACAAGACATCAATTGGGAAGAGATCACACCAGCTGTTCCACGTTATGGTCATTGAGAATGCGCCTTTCCTTGAGAGACTGCTTGTATCAGATCTAGAAGGTCCAACAAAAATCAGGGTCATTGACGCGCCGAAATTGACAGCGTTGGTGCACTCGTCTGCCAAATTCTCCGAACTCTTTATTGGATCCATAATCGTTCAGGTACAACACTCATCTTCTTCTCCGTCTTCTTGAAATTCACATTTTTAAATTTCTTCTTGATGTATTTACGACCGTCTTCTAGAAAATGATTCCCACAAGCTTGACCCAGTCTATGCGCACAGTGAAGATCTTGGCAATAAAATCTATCGGCCCCAATTTGGATCAAGTTGTTGGATTCCTTACATGATTTCCATGCACGGAGAAGCTACTCATCGAGGTGAAACTTCTTTCCTATTAGTAAACGGTAATCACAACGTAGCTCAATTTTTTTTGTAATTTTCCCAAATTACGATGACAAGTGTAGTGTTCAAAACTGCATCTACACACTGCACCGAAAGGAATGTTTTTAGTATTTTTTCTCACGTGATCACCTGCATCGTTTTTTTGTTGTACTACTATAGTAGCCTAGGCTAGTCATAGTGGAAAGTAACTTAGACTACTCCAGTAACTCTATGGTTACCCTAAGAGCAAGTACTACCTCCGTCCTGGTTTACTCTTTCTATTTTGTAGTATCAAAATTTGACCATAGATTTAACTGACAAAATGTTAATGCATGTCACTAAGAACTATATCGTTGGATTCGTATTTGAACATAATTTCAAATGGTGTAATTTTTAGTGACATGCATTGGCATTTTCTTACATAAATCTATGGTCAAAATTGTATACTAAATAAGAGGTAGTACAAAAGTGGGCTATAATGGCCCTCCACTATGTAGGCCAAAACACGTGCCAAATTCACTTGTGATGCATTCGGCATCGATGCCCCTCCATTGCTCACCTAGTGCCCCAATCTGGATCACCTACTTTGCTCCGGTGCCAAAGTAACTCACGCAATGAAAAAACACTTGCGTGGGAGAGAGAGAGGACCGAGGCAATAAAAAAACACTTGTTTGGGAGAGTGAGAGGCTGGTGTAGTTGGTTTTGTTGATTTGTTTATACATGTGGGTCTGTGTGCACAGCGGTGCCAACTCTCTCACATCGCGAGAGCGGTGCCAAAATCTTTTGATTTGACATCGATGCGTATTATGTGGCATACTTTTGCGAAATATGGCATCGGCCACATAGTGTAAGGCAACAAATGCCCAAGCTCTTCACGTACTCCTAGGTAAATGAGAGGAAAGAGAAAGAGAGAGAGAGAGAGTGAAAAAATATCACTAGCCAGCCAACCCTATCGTATGAGCGAATGATATTGGTACCTCTTGATGACACGGCAATCTTATACAGCCAGCTGCTCTAATATGTTCTCTTCTTTTGCAGATAAAAAAAGACCCGAAAGTGAAAAATGTGCTGCACTATAACAATCTCATCGAATGCCTCGATCTCCATCTTACATAAATTGATTTGATTGACTACCGAGGCAGCACATCTGAGATTGGCCAAGTTCTTTGTTCTGGAGGCAAGTGTGCTCAAGGTAATGAGGTTTGGCGTTCTCTGGCGCAACAATGAATGGCGTGCTGATCACCGCAAGCGTCTAAGCCTAAATGACAAAGTCTCCGCAGAAGCTGAATTTGTTTTTGAAACATCAAGTGGCCAGAGACTCGAAAACTTATTTGCCCATTAGTGACTTGTCAGGGCGGTGGATTTTAGTTTGTATGATAATGCTGCATCCACCTAAAGTAGCGAAAGTTCTTACGTAAACTTCCTAGTAATTCCCTCTTCGTAGGTGCAGCATTACTCCTAACATTTGTAATATCAGTTTGAAACTTGTAATATTGCCGTGTCCTATTCCTGCGTTTTCAGAATCCTATGAATCAAACAGGTCCTGAGTTGGTGATGATGTTGTGCCTGCCATCTTTCACCAATAGTCGTCGAATCTAGATCTGACGCATACAATCCAAACTTCTCCAGTTTTGCAAAAAGATGCCTGCACTTGTTCCCTATTTACAAACAACTCCTTGTCTCTCAAAATCAGCCTTATCTCCTCCCCACCACATCTAGAAGGCCATGGAAAAATCTGGCGCGATGGCCGCTGCCGGCGCCGTCCACCCCCCAATCTTGGTGTTCCGTGCAATGCACTGGCATCTACGCACGGGAAATTATGTCGAACACGGCTAGTTGTAAGCAGGCTAGGTCTACAGCCATGATGATAGTGACTGCAGACGGTGAGTCTGACTATGGTATGCCAAACACGGCGCCTATACTCAGGTGTCATCTCCGGCGTAGGGTCTTGTCACTTCACTGTGAGGAGCAGCACGTAATAATTTGACCAACGGGTAGTACAGTGCTACTACATTGGTAGTACTACTACTAGTACTAGCACCACCGTTTGGATTTAGTAGTACTACCACATCCATCTGGATATAGTATTTGACTAGCAATATCTAGTAATGCATGTCACAAAAAATGTACTACTCCCTCTGTAAATAAATACATGGTGTATTGTTTTATTCCTATCGACGAGATAACTTAATGTCTTTTTGCTACTCAATAGGATTACATGCAATGAACTAACCACTTCATGTGATGTTTGGTAGTCTCAAGTCATTGAAAGCATGCATGATCCACATCTCTCATTGGTTGATATGTCATGAAATAAGAAACGAGGAGGGAGTTAATGTACCATGCCTAAGTGTTTTGGGATTATTTGGTTTTTGTAAGGTGACTTACACAACATTTTTGGTTACATGCATTAACATTTTATTAGTTAAATCAAAGGTCAACACTTGGCGCCAAATGCAAAGGGGACCAATAAACCAGTAAACATCAAAGTTCTCTCGTTTGGCCCCAACTAGAGGTCCGGTGAGATGACTATACTGCACCGGCACGGAGGGGGACGCAGCTTCATTGACTTACTGCACCCGCCTTTGGGTGTATGACACGTGGGCCCAACGGGTGGCTGGCCAACCTGTCATACAGCCAAAGGTAGGGGCAGTAGAGGGGCGAGGAGTAGATGGCCAACACGCACGTGAATTCAACGCAGTCTGCACTTCTCATATAAAGGCTCCCGCCAGTCCAATCTACGAAACCCTACGCACCTACGCACCCAAGGGCAAGAATGATCACTCCAATCACAAGATCAGTTGACTAGAAGCTAGACCCATGGAGGCGATGAGCGCGAGCATCAGCCGGCTGTGCCAGATGGTCCACGATGCCGGCCTGCGGCCCGGCACCGAGGAACGTCTCCAGGTAGTGCTTGAGGCCGCCAGGGCGAGGGGCTGCTTGGACGACAACTTTGTCTCCTTGTTCGACGAGGTCCTCGTCGACTTCCTCGACAAGTTCACCGTCGTCAAGAAGCTCGCGGACGACCTTGACGTACGCCTCCAGCCCACGCGCCCAGGCTCTGCGATGCCTGCCACCCTGAACGGCCTCTATGGTGACAACCTCTTCGATGCACTGGTGGCCCTGCGACTGCCCGCCGTCACGCCGGAGAATGTCCACCTCGAGGTGGCGCTCGCCGCGCAGCGCCTGGCGCAGCAAGACACCATCGACATAATCACCCACGTCTACGCGCAAATCGTCCACAAGGACTACTACATGCAAGAGGAGGACGATTGGACGCTGGCCTTCTTAGACCGCAGGGTAACCTTGGACGACATTGTTCAGAAGCACGTTGAGCTTGCCGCCAACGCCGCTGCTCCTCACACGTCGGTTGGTTACCCGGTGCACTAGGGCATGGGGATGTCGTTGATGGATCCGTATGTATCTTTATCTTTCCGTCAAATCCATGTAGTAGTATATGGTACTACTAGTAATTATCTTACCTTTCGCATCAACTTCATATTTTTCATACGTACTCCATGCATGAACCGCGCCAGAACCAAACTTCTCATTACTCTAGGGAAAATCGTTATTTCTATCTATCGGTCGCGCCATGGAGCAGAACCAAATTTTACAAGTTACAAGTTCAAAAGGAAAAGCCTGCCGTGTTCGCGTCGCACCCCACACGGTTGGTCTAGCACGCCGCTCAAGGGGGAATGCGTGCTGTGTTGCATTTTCACTTACAAGTGGGACCGCAGTTGAGCAAACCGACTATCGGCAAACCCCCACCCCGCCCACCGCGCGATGGCTGAGAAAACAGGAGGGAGAAGAGATGGCTGTAGCACGGACTCCAAGAAAATTGGTGTTGGATGGGACTCGTGTGGGTGGCATGTGCCGTACTGCTAGACATGAATGCTAGTTATGGCCCATGCCACCCCACTATATCGAGGTGCTGGTTACATAGAACAAATTTCCTGGAGTCCGTGCTCAGCCCTCCTCTATCTCTCTTCTCAGCCAGCCAGCAGACGCGCGGAGCCCATCGTGTGTTTGCTCATATGCGGTCCCACATGTCAGTGAAAATGCAAGAGGACCACTGAACCTGCACATCTTTGACCTCGATGTGCTGGTGATGAAAAACAAATCCAATAAAGATCTTCGGAGGCCGCTTTTGGAGTTACTCAAGAGTAGTAAGATTCTATTTACAATTTAACCCAAGATGCACATCACGTGGCTTCAACTACCACTATATTTTCTTGCATGACACGACCTGGATGCTGGATGTCCCACGTGTCGGCAAAAGCAGGAAGAACTCAACCAAATCTTCGGTTGTGCTCTCGGATTAGACTAGTTGTGCTAACTTAATTTTATTGTGTAGAATGGATGCAAGTTTTGGTATTGGGAAGAAGAGTACAACGATATATTGATAGAGCGCAATTTAGTAGATGTTCTAGCACTTTTAGCTAGCATAGAGGCTAGAGATGAGACTAGTGCACTTGTTGATAGAATAGAGGCAAGACACGTCTACTTCTTTACACTCGAACAAGAAAGAAGCACGCAAGATCGAGCCTCCGCAGATCAACAATGAATGCATCGAGAAGGCACTAATCCAAATTACAGGAGCATTTATGGAAGTTGGATATCTTCTAAAATGTATTCTTGTGGTTCTTGTTTTCTTTGGTCTTGCTTTTCTAGTCAAAATTTTGGTGATGTATTTCCATGTACCAAAAAATCAATGATGAAAAAAATTTATGTGTTTGCAAAGAAAAATGTACGCGGCCGGGATGCGTCCGCGCGTTCGGCGCATGGCCACCGCATCGGAGAAATGGCCCGGACACGACCCCATTGCCCTACCCAAACGGACAGAATCCGGGCAAAACGGAGGTCCGTTTGGGGTCGTGCGTTGGAGTTGGCCTTACAAGTGGGACCACAGTTGAGGAAACCGACTATCGGCAAACCCCCACCTCGCCCGCTGCGCGATGGCTGAGTTAGAGAAACGACGAGGTTGAAGAGATTGCTGTAGCACAGACTCCAACAAATATGGTGTCAGATGGAAGTCGTGCTGGTGGCGTGTGCCGTACTCCTGGACGTGAATGCTTGTTCTGGCCCATGCCACCCTACTACTCCTACTACTTATAGTAGTAGTATCGATGATTCGAGGTGCTGGTTACCTGCAGCGAACACATTAACATATGGCCCGCCTCACACCGTGGCCAAATTTCCTGGAGTCTGTGCTAGGTTAAAAAGTGTTCTTTGATAGGATGGGTGGATGGTCTCAAGTTTAAAACTTGTTGTATTCCGTACGTAGACGTAGAGATAGTGCAGCATGTGAAGCTAGTACAAATAGTGTACTATTGTTGATTGGCCTCATCTGATAACCTGTTGCAATGCATGTACAATTATGTATTCGGAAAATATTTTTTTGCCTCGTCGCAGCACCCACTCAGAGAAGCGACTCGAAAGCCATTCATAAATTTAGTAAGTTTATCACAGGCATATCATTTTATTACATACAACAGGTCATCAACCCACAACGACAACGAGGATACATTATAAATACTAAAGTTTTCATCACACAACAAATAACAATCAATGAAATGAACTTCAACTCAACCAATCCTCGGCGTTGGAAACACTTGCTTTGAACCACAAGTGATTCTTTGGGAAGGGCCAGCTACTGTCAATCTCGAGACCAACGCAGGACTGATCATCCAGGCTGAAGCGGCCTACTATATCACGACCAGGGTAGGGAACCACCGCAATGTCCGACACATAGATACAGTTGCTTCTCATAAATGGTAGTAACGCTGTGTCAACAGCAGTTGGATCGCCTTTCACCATCATTGGATAGTTTTGTCCAAGGAAGAGCGAGTTTGCTCCAAGACTATCAATACTGTACCAGGGAGAAGGTGTTGGCGCTAGCACAGTAGTATCCATCCCGAATACCATGCAACGGGTGTTGGAATAGGTCCGGAGAGTGCGACCATGGGAGACAACACCTGCTTCCTTAGTAGTAACACCAGCAGTGGGATGTATACAGACAAGAAGGGGTGATCCATCGGAAGTTGCCAGGCGCCACTGAGTATATGGGCCCTCCTCGTCCTCATCACTACAAAAAAAATACACTTCCGTGATGATACGTGTTTGTCACAGTAGGTCACGTTTTCTGTCATGCATGTACATCCATGACAATTTTATGACAGAATCAAGATAGTCATACCTGTGCTGTCTTAGAAGTGTTTCATGACATTACCAAAATTATCATCACGGAAGTGTCCACTTCCATGACGATAAATCGCACGTCACAGAAGTGCTTTCGTCAAGGGTGACCGACACGTGGCATCCACCGTAACGGAACGTCGTTAAGCTATTGGGTACGGTTTTGGATCCGATAATCCGTTAACAGCCTGGACAAATGGGGATTTTCCACGTGTAAAATTCTGATTGGCTGACGGAAACACGTGTCAGCTCCGCGTTGGCACAGGTGTCACTCATCCAATGGGCGAGATGCGCCTATGATATGTTGACACGTGGACCGGCCCAAAAGTGGCCCATAAAGTTTAAATGGGCTGGCCCAACTAAAGGCCCGCAAGATTTTGCGGACCATAATGGGCCGGCCCAGCTAAAGGCCCACGAGATTTTGCGGACCATAATGGGCTGGCCCAGCTAAAGGCCCACAAGATTTTGCGGGCCATAATGGGTCGGCCCAGGTAAAGGCCCACAAGATTTTTGCGGGCCATAATGGGCCGGCCCAGGTGAAGGTCCACAAGATTTTTGTGGACCATAGTGGGCCGGCCCAGCTAAAGGCCCACGAGATTTCACCGACATTAATGGGCCGGCCAGCTGTAGGTCCACAAGATTTTGAGGACCCTAGTACGCCGGCCCATTAACTGGCTGCCATGTTTTGGGCCAAATGCCGGCCCATATTTGATCTGGCCCATTAATGGCATGCCATGTTCTGGGCCTAACAATGGCCCATATGAGATCCGGCCCATTAAAAGCCTACCACGTTCTGGGCCAAATTACGGCCCAGATCAGGTCCGGCCCTTTAAGAGGCTTTGGGCTAAATTCTGGCCCATATCATATTCGGCCCGTCAACTGGACGCTATGCTTTTGGGCCCACTTGCTAAAGGCCCGTTTAGTAGTTCGGCTTGATATTAGTTTTGGCCTATTGATGGTCCGTTTAACATTTCGGCCCTATATTAATTTCGGCCGGTTAAAAGCCCGTCATATAGTTGGGCCTAACTACGGCCCGGTTTGCATCCGGCCTGCTCGCAGCCGATAATCTGATTGGGCCAAACAAGGACCGAGACAATTTTGGCCTATTAAAAGCCCGTGATTTGATTGGCACAATCATGGGCCGGGGTCCATTTTGGGCTTCTGCCGGCCCGTGAGTTGTTCGGCACGTTTCAGGCCCAACCTACTTCTCATCCTCCTAAAAGCCCATTGAGTTTTCTTGCGAAAAGAGGGCCGGCGGTTTACTCAGCCTATTAAAGGCCCGACTCTACTAGTGGGCCAGTTTACATTTAGGCCTTCTAACAAACCAAGATGAGAGGGCCCATGATGCGGATCATACATCGTGATTGCATGACGGCCCGATTATGTACCGTAATTTTAAGGTTTGGCCAGTTTACTGCGAAGACAAGATATATATATATATAGTAAAATAACTGCAGCATCGTGAATAAGAAAAAACCTAGACTATACAATAAAGAAATTACGACATCCACTGGGCATCAAAGTTCGCCACTATGATAATAAAGCACAAGCAGACAACAGATTACATACACGGGGCATCAAAGATCGCCACCGGTGCAACTAAACACGCCGACAAAATAATATACAAAACCGACAGCACTTCAATAGAGTTCAAGAAAGGTTAGCCCTGCTGGGGAGCTGCAGCGCAAGCAGCTGAGCAAGCTAATGAGACTGCGCTTGTTTAACACTTATATCCTTCTCACTCTGAAAGATAAACAAGCAGACAGATGACAGGTTTTGCACATAAAAGTATCAGTGCTGACAATTCATCACATTTCTTACTGACGAATAAAGTGACACAGTTTAAAATTGCATTAACACAATATGGTATTGTTCAGGTCAAGACATGGCAGGAAATGACATTGGGAAGGAGTTGGCAGCTTCACGGCACCACTCGATTACAGATCAAGAACTCATAAGTATCAATGGTTAGTGTGTTGTCAATTTATCCCATTTCAGATTGGCAAATAAGGAGACGCTTTAAATAATAGTAGAATGATATGACATTGTTCATAGTTAAGACATTGCTGAATATGACATTGTGCTGTAGTGGGTAGGTTCACCACACCACTGGATTACGGATCAAGAACAGAAGCATACATGCAGTGCAAAAGAAGATCACTTGCTCTGTATAGTTTGATTTACATGGTATGAAGAAGGAACTTGGTTGTACAACTGAAAACTTAAATTGAGAAGGACAAACTTCTGTTTATGAACTACATAATAAACTTTAAACATGCAATTTAATGCAAACACCAAAAATAAACAGCTGTTGCAGTCATGCCTAACCAAATATACACAACAAAGTTTGAAGGCTTGAGAAGGACAAACTTACATTATTGGTGAAGGCAGGCTCTATAAAGCCCTTGTCCATGCTGATGGGGGGGGGGGGCAATTCAAGAAGTTTACCATAGAATCTTCTTCATAAGCATTGCCTTTATTCTACATTTTGTTAAGAGTAAATATAGATGTGACAATATAAGAAAAAATGGAGAATATTTAAGATAAGATGAAGAGTGATGCTACATAACCAAGTAGCTATAAATGTAAGTACAACAATACAGGCAAAAGGTACAGCCAAGAGCAATGCAGAGCTAAACTTCTTCAGTACCATCGGTGTTATCCAACCTTATGGTAAGAGTAAATATAGATCTTATGTGTAGAAAATGGAGGGCAAAGGAAAATAAGCTGCAGAGTGATGGTAGATGAACAACTACCTGTCAATATAAGTACACTGATAAAGGACAGCAGGTACTTACAAGAACAACGCAGAGCTAAAAAAATTCGTTGGCATTGGATATATTCTACACTAATGTAACCATTCATACAGATCAGATAATTTGGAGCGAACAATTGATAAGCAAGATATCATGCATACTGCTGTCACATAATGAACCAGGTATGTATGCAAGTACAGTGATACAGGACAACAGGTACTAACAAGAGCAAAGCAGCGGGCAACATATTTGCGATATCATGTCGTTCTTTTCAAACCGGAATTCTTTTTCGAGCAGATTTCCTGCAAAAAAGATCCGTAAGGCACATGCGGAAAAGTAGAAGTTCAAATTTTCATGTGATATCATAGACAGTACCTCATCCTCGGAACGAGACCAGTGCATAACAAGGTTTTTCCATTCAATGTCTTCTAAATTTAGCACATGAGACTTCACCAGAAATTCGTTTATAGACTTGTCATCAAAGTGTGATTTCCTCAGGTAACACCAATACTGCTGCAATGCTTCCTTGAAAAGACCAAGCAAGCTTTGCTCGTCATGACTATCCAGATGACCCTCCCTACTTACAACAATGTAATGTAAATCATTGATGTGTTCAGTCAGCAGAAAACAGGAAAATAATCACCATGAATAATAGCACTTACACGTAAGTGGGACAGGAAGGTGTGAAAATGGTGTTTGTCCTCATTATAATCTTCCCATGATGGGAATATATGCACGTAGTCCCTAACAACATTGAAAACATTGTCTTTTAAACTGGGAATAACTGGAATGGGGTTCCAATCTGCAGGAATTGGCCGTCTCTGCAATTGGGATAGGTCTTCGGCCGGTGGACTTGTTGTACTTTTTGCTGGAGTGGGATTTTTCTGTGGTACGGCTGGTGCTATGGCAACTGAAATCGGCATACCTTTTGCTGGAGTGCAGGTCCTGTGTGGTGCGGCTAGTGGTGTGGCCAGTGAAGTATGGGTACAGTCTGCTGGAGTCAGTCCTACGTTTTGTGTCACTGGTTGTACAACCAATATAAGTGGGGTGCTGTCTGATTTCTCTGGCACAACCATGTTTTTCAAGGACTTTGCTGGTGCTCCTTCAAGTTCAGCAATCACCCTCTTCCTTTTTGATGTTTGATGCACAAGAACACCATTTGAGTGGGAAAAATATGGTATGATGACAGATGGAATATGTATTGATAATGGATGGGCATGGCATCGCGACATATATGATGAGTAAACTAAGCAGATGGCGGTGCAACAAAGTAGAAGAAATGGAAGACAACATATGCAAGATACGTGCAATCAATAAAACCTTGCCAAATTAGAACATGCACCTTGATGGGTGAACATGACAGGCCATCTCCTCGAGGTTAGAATAGTCATTAGGATCATATTCTGAACAAGAATCAACAGGTGGTGAGCGTATGAGTTTCATTGCATCCAGAATGGCACTCAATGCCTTGGTGCCAATTTTGTAAGTCATTGCGGTGTTTAGCTTCAAGAGTGGACTGCTGCTAGTGCGACACAAAGCAGCTACACAGATCATAGTGTAGATATAACGGGAAAACCGTAAGCATCAGAGCAAAATCAGCAAATTGGAACTTGCTGGAATATATGTGCTAGTATTGCCGGTATGGCTAGAAAGGCTTCGGATACCAGCTCTCTTCAACTGAAGGTGCGGTACTGTTAATATCAGTGTAACTCTCAAAGGCGACACAGCTCCCCGCATTTCCTTGCTGTTCTTATAGGATTCAAGTGGGCAGGCCACTACAAATCCTATTCCCATGTTTACAAAATCCTACGAATCAAAGAGGCCCGAAGAGTTCAAAGTGTCCATACCAACCGACCGTATAGACCTCTACACTGCAAATGTCCCTGCTCATCTTCACTACAAGGAACATACTGTACTACTATCATACTCCCTCCATTCCAAAATATAAGTCTTGGTAGAGATTTCCACTATGGATCACATACAGATGTATCCAGATACATTTTAGAGTGTAGATTCACTCATTTTGCTCCATATGTAGTCCATGGTCGAATCTATACAAAGACTTGTATTTAGGAACGGAGAGAGTACTTATTAAAGAAGAACGGAAGAGGAACATGCTAAAGAAGAGCAAGCAGATTTTGGATAATAAAATGTTCGTTGCGCAGTGCCCACACATGATGAACCAGAGCGCATTAAGAAAGCAACTCCCTGCTGTCTCTCTATATGTGGTGCACGTGCCTTTTCGAAAGTAAAGTAGGAACATTAGCTGACCAATTAAATGTTATATGTTTTAGTAATATCAGCATCATATCAGATTCGTACTTGAGCAACAAGTTTGGAATTATGAGTGGCACGTTGTTTAGCTTGATGGATTCAGGAGCAGTGCTAAGCAGGTACGATGATGGTACTGAATATAAAGGCATGTCTGCATTTGGGTCAGTCGACCATTTCAGGCGGTTGGATGAAGATCCTACGTCTCCTAACCCTTCTTCTTCCTCGTCTCTGATTCTTCCCATACAGAACACCGCACGGGCCGCCGGCCGGACCATCGGCCCCCACCGCCTGTGTTCCTCCGCCACCCCCACCCCCGCCCC
>NC_057799.1:133978044-134014680 GCF_018294505.1 Triticum aestivum
CTTCGTTCGCACCGGTGAACTCCGGCGAGCTCTGAAAAATCGACTGACCCAATTTTGAAATTTAGTCTACTGTGATTTAACTAGTGTGGAATATAAAAGGGGAAAACCATAAGCATTGGGAGTATAGTGTTGAGAGTGCCATGGCGGATCTGAAGGTGCAAACCGGACAAAGGCAACTTTGCAACCAATGTTTGCTCTCAACTAGCAAGTAAGTGATGGACAAGAAATCAGAGTAAAGCAGTGGCGATCTATTTTCTTGCTGCGATAAATAAGTTGAGCAGATACGAAAGAGTACCGCCTCTGGTGCGGCGTCGTGTATGCATCTGCTGAGAATTTGATGGTGTTGCGGTAGCGATGGCTATCGGCGGCGTGGAAGCAGATCTAGGAGGGTAGACGGTGGCGGCGGGGCGCGGTGGACGAGACGGTCGTAGGAGCGGCGCCGGCAAGGTGGACGACGGCGGGGATGAAGCGAGAGGACGGGATGCAAGGATCCCGGTCCGAAGCCGTGGATGAGAGAGGTCGATCTCTTGTAATGGACGGCGGCGTCGGGGTATCAGCTCCGGCATGGTGGAGGAGGACGGCGGTGGATGGGGTGGCGGACGGAGGAGGCTGGGGTGGAGAGGGTGTTTTGGCGCCCACGGAGTACGAATGGGGAAATGGAGGTGGAGAGGAAAGGAGGAACCATGTCTTCAGGGCGCGCTTGTCTCAAATGCGAGGAAATTTACAAACTTAGCCCCCGTTTCAAATTTCCTACATTACAACAATATTAGTCGGTTGGGGATAGGACGGTAATCTCGCATACACCGAATATTTGCTGACGAGAGTTTGTTTTTGGCGCCGGCCGTGTATGAATCGGGGAGGGAGTCGATTTCGGCCGAGGACACACTGTGTTTTGGCGCCCACCGTGTATGAATCCGGGTGAGAGGCGGTTATGTCACGTTTGAGTGAAATTACAAACCTACCCCTATCGAAACCTATAGAAATCGAGCAGATAGGCTATGCGTGGCAGGGATAGGCAGTAGTAATTTCCATCTCGCAGATTTTGGTTTCGGGCGATTACTGCGACTTTCCCCGCTTCGTTCAAATTTTGCAGAGTGCACGTTTACCGTGCCAACTCAATTCGAATCCCATTTGTATTCTATTTTTCACCGCCACACACACGGTCATCATTTGTATTCTATTACATGATCATCATCTCGAATTCAAATATTTGAATCCCTTTTATGTTCACTCCTTTCATGCCCATCTCTCTCGCATGCATGCTCCTTCATGTAGCTATGACTCTCTTTTCTCCAGCTCACCAGCACGCTCACTTCATGTTTCTCCTATCCTCGCAAAGATGGTCTCTCGACGTATCCCTTGAGAAGTGTCACACTCTCCCTATCATTATACATTACACGGTTTTCATTATCTCTCACGTCTCTACCGTTCTCTCGTATCACTAGGTACCTAAGCTTTCTTTTTCACCGCCACACACACGGTCTCCACTCGTCTTTCACTTTGTCTTTCTCTCTATGGGATTCTCTCACACACCCTATATGTCTCTAGATATGAATCGTACCACTAAAATTACTCTCTCTCTCTCTCTCTCTCTCTTGTAGACACAACATTTGTTGCGGTCTCCTTTTCGTCTCCATCCCAGACTGACATTATTCATTTTTTTACCGATCGGACAAACTCCCCCCTCTCTCTCTCACACACACACAACTCCTGCTTCCACTCCCCTTCCCAACTACCGTCTCTCTCTCGCACACACAAAACTCTCGCTTTCGCACCCCCGACTCGTATTTCTCTCACAAACATTTATCGACTAGCCTCTAGATAGGTTTATACACCCGCACACTCGTGCTTCCACTATCGCATACATGTCTCTCTCCCGCTCCTTGTATCTATGTAGATTTTTCTTCCCTTCTTGAGACACGCCCTCTCGATTGTGCACACACACACTATCGCCTCATTTTAAGCTGATACCTCTCGCACACACACTCTTTGTGTCTTCGTCACACACGCACTCCGTCCTCCTCCTCTCTCCCTCTCTCTCTCTCACACACATGGCTTTTTGCAACAACTAGCAAGATGCCCATGCGTTGCACGGAACATGAAGATGCATTTGTATGAGTAGTTTATCTTGTGGGAGAAAAGGATGAACCAGGGAAGGCCTTATTTGCAAGTGTGGAGAGGGGTGTGGGTATCTTTTTGCAAAATTGCCATAGTTTCCTTCCTATCCGTCAGATATAGATCGGACGACCTATATTGCAGGATGGCAGGCTCACGATCATCACCGACTATGCTTTTTATAAGAGTAGGGATAAAAAACAGAGTTGGTGATGATGGTGGGCCTGCCATCCTGCAATATAGGCCGTCCGATTTATATCTGACGGATAGGAACGAAACTATGGCAATTTACCCGCACTCCTCTCCACATTTGCAGATAAGGCCTTCCCTCATTCATCCTTTTCTCCCACAAGATCTTGATGTTCCGTGCAACGCACGGGCATCTTGCTAGTAACAGTAGAAATTAGACATATACCACTTCTCGAATCTTGAAATCAACAACATTCCTCCCTTATCTCATCAAAACCGCTAAAGGAATATATTTTGAGTGAAACATAACATTTTTTAGTGATATACGTATTTCAAAACTAGACCTTTTTTCCTATCAAATCAATGAATATGTATTAATCTACTCTGATCGTGTGGCAACGCATTGGCACAATGCTAGTAGTTATTATAATTTTTTGGACACCAGACAAACGGTGGAGTACATATACGAAGAGAAGAGGTGCACGCACGCAGTCGGTCTCTCGCTGTCTCGCACACATGAGTGTTACGTAAAGGCAACGTTAACAAATAAACCCTAAAACCCTAGGTGCACGATTGCTGCATTCGCGGGTACCGGGTACGTGGTGGAGCGCACCTTTGTAGGAATAGTCAGCTCGCGTGATAATTTGATCCGTAGGAGTTGATGGTCGGGACCACAGGTGAATGAATTGGAGGCGGTGGCTCGCCAGTTGCCACAGATCGAGTAGCCACGTTTAAAATATCATTTTTTCGCGGGGTTAAGAGTTCCGATTTTCAATGGCGCGTTATAAGTACTAAGTAGTTTTTAGAACGATTGGTATGGAGCGAAAATGGAATTCATAGTACTACGTACCTCCTTGGCGTATGGTTGTATGGGTTTATGTTGCGAGATGTTGAACCTGGTAGTTCTAGGGCAAATACTATGTTTAGATTTAGATGTTGGTTTTCAGTAATGAAAATCGGAAGGGGGAAACCCTTCTTTGATTAAAAAAAACTACTACCCCCGTTCTGGTTTACTAGTCCCATCGTTTTTTGGGTCAAAGTTTGTCCACGAATTTTACTTGTAAAATGTGAATGGAAAACAAGATATTGTTATACGCAAACAAAAAAGGACAGGAGGGAGTGATTGCTCTAACATGGACGCGACCTCCCATAGCGCAGGCATTGAACCGGCGCGCCGGCCAAGAGGGCCCCACTCGCGGCAGGCCCGGCTGAACACGCCTCCTCGCTGCATGCAACCGGCTTCAGAATGCCCCGCCTGCCTTCATTGAATCCGCGCGTGTGCCGGCAACACGTCCTTCCGCGAGCCGGCCGGCATTTTAGAACACAAAAAGTGACCAAAATATAATTAATTACGCATGGTCTTGACTTGTTGTGCTCGCACTGGTAGCAGGAACTATAGGTTTTTCTTTATTCATAACTCTCCTCAATTTTTTGGCTTTGAAGTGAATCATGGTTGTGGACATTATGTATGAATGTGGAGATATCTGTGAACATGAGTTTGATGTGGAAGTTGAACTTGGAATGTCGGGCTTGCGCGTGAACTATACCATGTCCAATGCTTCGTCTGTTATTGTTTGGAAAGTAATTGCTGTTATTACATGACCCGAAAAAAATACTTTTTTCGACATCAGTAGATGCACGGACATCACAACAGGCATGCTGACTGGATAAACATTTGGACCTAGCTACTATGAATTAAATTCTGTATTGACAACAGTTTTAGATAGCAGGAGACGCCTAGCCTGCTCTGCCTCTGCTAGCTTATTTCTGGCTTCTTCCATCTCTTCTTTGGCATGGGTGAAGAGAGTATAGGTGGCCAAACGGGCCGGGATAGCTGGGCCGGCCCGGTAGCACGACCGGCACGGCACGGGCCAGGCACGGCACGACACGTGCTAAACGGGCCAGGCCCGGCACGCCAGGGGTCGTGCCTGGGCCTGAAGACCGAGCACGCGGGCCGGCACGGCACGACCCGATTGTCTTTTTTTTTAATGTATCCTAATGTGGCCCAATAGGTAAAATAGGCTAAAAAACGCCCAGTGCGCAAAATAGGAGGCAGATTAGCGGGCCTAGCGTGCCGGTGGGCCGGCCCGATTAGCATATGGGTCATGCCTGGGCTGCAGGCTGCAGCACGCGGGCTGGCACGGCACGGCCCGTATAATAATCGTGCCTCGGCGGGCCGGGCCGTGCCAGGCACGATTAGGATGGGCCGGGCTGGGCCGGCCCGTTTGGCCAGCTATAGAAGAGAGCATCTAATTGCTCTTTTCGCTTCTTCAGGAACTCAGCTACATTCTCAAGGGCTGCTGCACGCTTTCTTTCAGCCTTTACTAGAGCCACGAGGACACGAACAGCCGACGACTCCACCTGGCTTGTGTGTAATCCAGCATCATCTGGGAATTTGCACCTTGTGTCTAATCCAACATCATTAGGGAACTGGCACCTTGTGTGTAATCCAACCTCATTCTGGAAACATGATCTCGAGGTTGACCATACTTCCCTCCTCGCAGGAACTGTATCCTTACATGAAGTTACTTCTTTTTTAGATAATTACTCAGAGCAACCCAGATCCATTTAGTAGAAGCCAGATAAACACAACTGGGAGAAGTGAATTCAAAAGGAAAAAAAATATAAAAACAGACTACAAGGTGAGAACACCCACTTCCTACATCAAGCTAAAAACGAAAGCATTAGGACAATTAAGACTCTTCTTATGACACATCGAAGAACA
Organism: Triticum aestivum; assembly: GCF_018294505.1. NCBI lineage: Eukaryota > Viridiplantae > Streptophyta > Magnoliopsida > Poales > Poaceae > Triticum > Triticum aestivum. The sequence goes on from NC_057799.1 coordinate 133,983,074, forward strand.
CGAGACTTAAGAGAAACAGAAACTACAACATATACACATCGAAGAACACGAGGCTAAACGAAAGTAATTGAAAGGGTGTTACTTACCAAAGCTCGTTTTACAGGTTCGGTGCAGCTCCTCTTTAACTTGCCATGCTCCTTGAAGATGTCCCCAATATCCCGTGTTTGGTCTTCATTGCTCCTCTGCATGTTCGCACTCGTGGTTTTAAAATCTCAACATGGCAAGAAAAATGGAGGCTATAACCAATTACTTTTACGGGAACAATAGCACCATGGAAATTTGAAGGGTAGGTATGAACAAAATTGGAACTGCACATGTACTGCTAAGTGATTCAGTACACACATTACCAATCGAGGAGGAGAACGATGGTCGCGGCGGCCTCTGTGAGTCATGGTCGGCAACGGGAGTCAGTTCATTGTCCACGACGGTGGTGCTTCTGCGCTTGGCGTCGGCTTCCGGGAAGCAGATCCGAGACCATGGAAGATGGTGCCGGGGAAGAGGCTCCGTGTACGATGACGACGGTGGACCGGCTCCAGTGCGGCGTACGAGGTCGTCGATGAGGCAGATGCGCTGCGGTGGGCGAGTGCGCCGATGTAGAAGGGGAGGAGCACGAAGGCTGCGATGCCGTGGAGAAGTCTATTTTGCAGTGGGGATAGAAAATGGGGAGTATTCAGGTGTACTACTCTGGGTGCCGGGGTGGGGTTGGCTGGGTAGGGTGAAGCTGAAGTTACGAAAAAGCCCCCTACCAACCGTCATCCGTAGGCCTGTTCCGATGGCTATGATGGTCAACTTCCCACTGCTCGAATCAGGGTCGCGGGAGATTTTCCCGCCGACCTCAAAATTTTGTGACACTGAACTCCCCGTGTGGCGTGTTGGGTGATTCGGCTAAGCAATTAGCGAGTAGTACTAGTAAACTCTGCATATTAGGTTTGACCGAAGTCAAACTTCCTAAAGTTTGACCAAGTTTATAGAAAAATATAAACATTTACCATAACAGATATGTATGATGTGAAAGTACATTCAATAATAAATCTAATGGTATTTATTTGTTATTGTATATGTTAATATTTTTTGTTATAAACTTTCTGAGAGTTTACAAAACTTGACTTTGACCAATGCTAATACGCAGATTTAAATAAAAATGGAGGGTGTACACATTTGTTTTCTTAGTATGTATTGAATTAATCATTTGTTGAAATTGTGAAATAAATATATTAGGCTACTGACTTCGAATGTAATGGTCTATACAATTCAATAGTTACCATTATCGAATTCCAAGATGTATACGAGGTCTATAGTACTTCACAACATGCTCAAACTCGCATAATCCCAGTCAAATGAAAATCAAAATGCATTTCATAGTTATTACTTTGTAGGATGCAACAAAACCAACAATAACTCTACATCAGCCATTATAAAAGCAACATTTTGAACATATCCCAATGTGTGAATGCAACATGCAGAAAGAGCTTGCGAAGATGGAGCAGATAGGGCGGGAAAGATTGTATGTATGTGGATGAGAGAGTAGGAGACAAACCTAACGAAACAGAGAGAGGGAGATAGAGAGAGAAAGAGAGAGGAAGAAGTTAGGTATGTGAGAAAGATGGAGACATGTAATATACGTGAGATGCGTGTGCATCCGGATTCTGTACACGTGGAAGGAGAAGAGACAACAGGTTTGATGAGAGAGCTGGAAAAACATGGACGAGAGGGGAAGGATCTCGTGGGTTGAGGGATTGATAAATTGGTGCGGGGGAGAGAGGGATTGGTAATTTTGTGTGAGAGAGGGTGGGGGGAGGAGCCAGTCAGCCGTCGTCACATCATCCTGCTTCCAAATGGCCCCGCATTCTCTAGCGCAGTGTGGTCGTCGTCTTCGATCTCCTCGATGCCCTCTTTGAAGGTTGAGGTGTTGTGCATGTTGGGGTGCATAGAAGCACAAGCGAGAGTGGTCGCCATATAACCTTGGATGGGGATGAATTGTGTGCTCGGGGGAGGGGTGTGTGTGTTGTGTGTTGTCTGTCTGTGTATGTGTGTGTGTGTGTCAGATATTGAGAGAAAACAAACCTAAGGAGAGAAATGTGTGTGTATGTGACGGAAAGCTACTTGCTAACCAGGGTATTCACGAAGAGATTGTGCGTGCGAGATAGAGAGTGATGTGCGGGCCTTGAGGTGGGCAGGGGCCGGGTGAGGGTGTCAAAATGTGCGCGTTGATGCATGTGTTACATGCGATCATGCGAGGGACGGATGAATCGAGAGAGATGGTTGTTGTGTTATGGATGCTCCTCTCTCTCTCTCTCTCACACACACACAAGTAAAATAGAAGACCGTTCTCTCATGTAACACAACGTATCGGCATCTGTCTATGTCTCACTCATGCATGATCATTTGCACATTCACACCTCTCTATGTCTCTATCACACGCACACCGTCTCCACATTGCCCTTTCGCCACAACACACATATGGACACATACACACGTTCTCTCTCAGTCACACACACTTTGGGGCTGTTTGGTTCTAGGCCTAACCATGCCACACTTTGTCATACAATGTTGCCACACTTGCCTAAAGTTAGTTCTTCAAAATGAGAACCACAAGTTGGCAAGCCTAAGGGAATCTTGCCACACTTTTTGAGTGTATGTGATGTGGGACCCTAATGTGGCTTGCCTAAGGTGTGGCTTGAACCAAACATCCACCCAAGTTTGTCAAACTTGCCTAACCTTAGGTGTGGCAACCTTAGTATCAAACCAAACAACCCCTTTGGACGCCAAACTTTGGCAAAAGTTGGCAAAAAATTGTCTCTATGACAAGTGGGCCATAGGGGCAATAAAGTGTGGCAAGCCAAAGTGTGGCAAAAACCAAACACATGCCAACTAAACTGTGGCTGCCAAATTTTGGCTTGGCAAACGGTGGCTGGGAACCAAACAGCCCCAAAATCAGTATAAAAAAATAGGGCGCACCTAAAACGTCCAAATCCAAATAAACACGAACTGGAGCTAAATTCAAATATATGGAATTATTGTAGCGTCAAGAACTTTTCCCGGAAAAAAAGTTGAGTAATATTCGAGGATTGTTTTCACACACACAAAAAGGTTCGGTGGATGTCCTTCGAGCGCGACACGGTGACGCACCGTTCGATCGACCGTGCGGCCGCGGTTCATGCGCTTGCACAGGATTCTGTATTGTGGCTGTGGTAACTAATAAAAGTGTTGCCTAAGTCTAATGTTTACGTGTACTAGTACGGTTTTCTTTTAAGTCTGACCAACCCTATATAAAACTAAACTAAGCTCCCATACGCGCACTCATCAATATGCCGCCGCTGCTGTTGCGCATGCTGGCGCCCGCCTACTCCGGCCAACAATTTCTCGCCCATCACCGCCGTGTCGCCGCCAAGCCGAAGGCTCGCCCTCTCACGTCGTCTGCAGTCCCTCCTCACGATGCCGCCGCGCTGCCAAGCACGCAAGCAGCTGAGCCGCGTCTATGCACGCAGCGTACGAAGAGGAGGATGAGCGCGTGCTCCAGCACGCCAGCGAGGGGGAACTAGCGTGTCATTGTCGTCTCTGCCCGCGCGGAGGAGGCGCGCATGGTGGCTGTCGCGGCGGAAGCCGGTCGCGCGCGCGTCGAGCCCGCAAACCGGGTGCGGACGCGGAATCTACCTTCGAGACCTTGAATGCCACGTGGATCCTGCAATCTGAAGGAGCAATTTGGGTCAGTCGACTCTTGTGAGCCATTTGATGCAACATGGATGGCTAGAAGGGCTTCTTCAACCTCCAAAATAGATGCACGGTTCATCTTCTCAGCCCGCCACACGCCTAACCGCCTGCTGCCGCCGTCGCGCCCTCCCCTGAACCGCCTGCCACCGCCATGCTCCCCCCACCCCCGTCATCCGTTTAACCCCGGGCACGATCCATTTTTTTTGGCGAACTGCATTCCACACCCAACACTCATAAGATAGATCATGGGCACCCTGCCATCTTCTTCCTTCACTCCGTCGAACTTCTTTCACAAATCGACTGACCCAAATTATACTACTAGTACGAATGTATTAACTACAGTAGGAACACGAAGATACGAGCAGTAGTACCAACTGCAAGAAGAACAGTAGTAAGACATAGTACTAGTACTACTGTATGTACTAAAGAGTTCAAATAACGAGAAAGAACATAAACATAGTTCTGCTGGGGCCTCAGCACAACACACCCTTGAAAATAAACTAAGCAACTAGTCCGCTTGACACTACAGTAGAACCAGCATGAGCGACGGCACTGCCACCTACTTGGAGTCCGAGTCCACGTCCACGTCCTCGACTTCGTCGTCGTCCCTCTTCCTCTTCATCTTCGTCGATGCTTCTTTGCTTGAACCGGACACTGGGCTCTGCTTCTTCATCCAACCCTTGTAGATATTTAAACAAAGGTAGGCATCCATTGCTGCGTACAGGATGTGAACTTCATCTAATGTCTTCGACTCCCATGCATGATGAAACTCGTGGTGAGGTTTCTTTAGTTTAGCGTATGAACGATCAATCATGGCTGCTGCCAGGGTCAGCATTGAAGACTGAGAGGAGGACACCAGGCTTGCCTTCTGGAGATCGAAGGGCTGGCCTACAACGAGGCCTATCCGACCCAGGATTTCCTTGTCGTTCCTAAAGTCTACAGTAACGAATTTGACTCGGCCACCCTTGAGGAACTTCTTAAATTCCTCGCACTCGACGTCGGCATGGCATATGTGGTAGACCAAGCATAAGTCATGCATGCAAACCTGGATCACGGCGGGCTTCTTCTTCTCTGCCTCCTTTAGTTTCTTCTCGCTTCCTAGGACTGTGGTGTGCTCAACATCTAGCCTAGCGACCCACTCATCATTTGAGTTTTCGAACATGCGTTTGAAGCGAGCAAGGCATTCTTTCACTGTTGCGGAAGAACAGGTGTAGATGACGTCGAACTCATCGCCGGTGATGGTTCTAACGTTGTACTCACCGCCGATCATGGAGATTTGCGACGCCATGGATTTGGGAGGAGGGTTAGGATTAGTGGAACTGCCGTAATGTGAAAGGACGGGACGAGTGGGAGCGAACATACTGTACTAGTAGAAGACAGGGACGAGTACGGCGTGCGAACGGCGTGGGGTTGCCGGCTTGCCCGGTGGATAAACGGCTGCAAGCCCCCAAAGAGTTCTCGAGAACTATGCGGGACCCACTAGATGTCATGTCTACTAGACCCATATCGTAGGCCTGACGGTATAGCTTCTGCCTGTTCGCACGCCATGCCGTCGCGTGGGTAACTTCACTTAATTCCATCAACCATCGCGCCTCCCACGACTTCGACCGGCTATAAATGAGCATTTTTTGCCTACTCCGCATGCATGATACTCCCTCTAGTCCTTTTTACTTCCGTCAACCGTTTGCAAAGAGTTTGACCAAATTTATACTAAAAATAGCAGTATCTACAATACTGATTATAATGAGTATAAGAACTACTATTAGATGAGTTAGATGAGTTAAAGATGATAATCCTGAACTAACCCTGAAGTAACTCTAGCGAAAGAGGTGTTTGGATGACAGAGTTAGATGGAGCGCGGATACGGCGAGGTGCCTTCATGGGCGGTGCGAGAGGGAGGGAGGGAGGGAGAGGACGAGAAGCTTCGAGGAAGTGAGGAGGGATCTGCTGCGAGGAGAGCGAGAGAAAAATGTGTTTTTAGTGTCCCGAGAAGAACTACTCCCTCCGTCTAGGTGTGTAAGTCACCTTACGAAAACCAAATAATCTCAAAACACTTAGGCACCGTACATTAACTCCCTCCTCGTTTCTTGTTTTGTGACATATCAACCAATAAGAGATGTGGACCGTGCATGCTTTCAATGACTTGAGACTGCCAAACATGACATGCAGTGGTTAGTTCATTGCATGCAATGCTATTTATTAGCAAAAAGACATTAAGTTTTCTTGTTTTCCTCTCCGCCTTGGTCGCGGTGCACAACGTAAGATGACTTACACACCTAGATGGAGGGAGTAACCCAAATAAGCACCTCTTGGGTGGGTTAGATTTTTTTTGGGTTAGTTGAGTTCAAACTAACCCAAACTAACTCTAACACATGGATCCAAACAGGGCCAAGGTTAGCTATTAGAGTACTACTACCTCCCTTCTAGTTTAAAGGGCTCGATTCAAAAATTTCACCTACTCTTAGCAAGATAGAGGCGGTGGAATAGTTTTTGTAGTTCTTCACAAAAAAATGTGTTTACGAATGCATGCATGAACACTAGTTACTATAACCCCCCTCTCTTCTTTAATTCTTTGCCACATCAACATGTTTGCTATTCCCGTGTGCATGATACCAGCTAAGATACCACCATTATGGCCAACCTTAATCATCGCATGCAATAATTTAGTGCACCTATAAATATGAACATGTGTGGGGCGTGTATGTTTTTAATGACTTGAGACTATACCTAGCCCGACATGCAAGATGAGACTTATTATGCACCGTTCCCCATACCTGCAGGAAGCCCGTTCATCTCGAAATCTTTTCCTCTCCATGTGTGGAAACAATATGCCTGCCAGACTCTCCTTCTCACTCCGGCGGTCCCACCACTCCACCCCGTGTGGAAAAAATCTGCATGCATGACTCTCCTCCCCCCGCGCTCGTCCAATCCGTTGTAACCAGCAATATTTCCACCCCTTCCCTCCCCCGTAATTTACTCCAACAAATATGCCCACGTAGCTGCTACTTAACTGCAGGTGCATTGGGTCACTGACATATGGGCCCAACAGGGGTCTGGCCACATGTCAGTGACGTAACTGGACCTGCAGTTAAGTCAGTGCAGCTCAGTCCATATCTTACGTAGGTGTGCCATTGCTCGCTATAAATACTGCGCCTCCCACGACATCGCTATCTCCTCCCCCTCACGTTCACATTCATCGCTATCTCCTCCCCCTCCCTCTCACGCCGACCACCATGGCATCGCCCCTCCCAAGCCCTAGGCGCCTCTCGCTGCACCGCGCGGACGGTCACGCGTCGCTGTTCCGTTCCTCGCCGCCACTAGTCGAGGAGGACGCGTCGGCGTTCCGCTCCTCGCCGCGACGCGTCGAGGTGGACGCATCGCCATTCCGTTCCTCGCTGCCACTAGTCGAGGAGGACGCGTTGGCATTCCGCTCCTTGCCGCGACGCGTCGGTGTTCCCAATGTCGCCAGCGCGCGCGTCGGAGGACGCGTCGGCTCCCCGCTACGAGGAGAACGCCGCACCGCCCGTCGAGCCCCCCAGCCTTGAGGAGCTTTGGAAAGAAATGGATGTCGCCTTGTGGGAGGCTTTGCCTCCAGCAGAGCGCGCCAAAATAGAGGCGGAGAAGAAGGCTGAGGAAGAGAAGCGCACCACGGAACAAGCTGCCTGGGAGGCCTATGTCGCGTCCGAGAGAGTCAGGCAATTGGCTCTTTGGCAGAAGGCTCGTGCGAGGGCCGTGAGGGTGGCGGAGGACGCCCGTGCCGACGCCCTGAGTGCAGTCGGGCCCAAGCGCCTTATCTACACTTGGCGGTATGTGGACCGGGTGCACGCTTCCAGCGAGGAGGAGTACCTGTTGGCGCCGGATCACCACACCGGTGAGATCGCGCTCGCCCGCCGGCAAGCTGCCAATCAGCACCTCGCGAGTTGCGAGGCTGAGGAAGAGGCGTTGTGTCGGTGCGCTGGGAAACGGCCGCGCACCAGGGCACTCGTGGCGCGCCGCAAGTGCTCCTGCGAGCGCCATTGCTTTTAGTAGGAGTACATTTTTTGTTTCGTAAGGCTATCTCATTAGTTTTGGGACGCAAATGATAAATCCCGAACGTTCAGGAATTATTAGCGTCCTTAATTAAGTATGTAAAAGGGAAAGTTTGGAAACCTTGTGCATTCGTACACATTTTGCAAGTACGTGCATATAGCACAAACTTTACTATATACTATCGCACTACACGTCTCTCTCTATATATGCTTGCAGACTGTGCTACTCCCTCCATCCAGGTCAATAAGTCATCTTTGGTTGTGCACCATGACCAAGAAGGAGGGAAGACTTATACACCTAGACGGAGGGAGTACTACTATTACTTATGTACGTGCAAATGCACGTTTTAACATTACGATGCGGTTTTTGTAAAAGTAAAAAAAACAGCACTAGTCAAGCTTGTGAAATGATTCAATGCAAAACAAATGCAAAAATGCTCGTTTGATTGTTTACTTTTAGCTTCCTTCTCTGTGGTTATTTCTCCGTTGTACTTTGTACGGAGTATCTCACTGGTCGGAAAGGCATGCAAATTCCCAAACCGCTTCCTACACCCTGTATCGAATTTTTTGCCTAACAAGTTGTGCCGTGCAATTGGAATTCCAACTTGAGTACTACTACTAGTAGGAGTACCAGGGGCCAGTTCTTTTAGGCTTCTAGATTAGTAATCCCATAACTACTACCTCCGTCCTGGTTTATTGGTCCCCATTGTAATCTGTGTCAAATTTTGATCATAAATTTAACTAATGAAATGTTAGTGCATGTCACATGCACTAACATTTTATCAGTTAAATCTTTGGTCAAAATTTAGCACAAATTACAATGGTGAGGAATAAACCAGGACGGAGGTACTACTAGTAGTAGTTTAGAAGCCCAAATAAATGAGTGAGGCGCCTTAATGTTACTCTCCACTGTGACTAGTCTTATGGGAAAAGCTGGGGAAGCCGCCAAAAGAACTGGCCTTAGGAGTAGTAGCTAGGGATCGAGTGTGCGAGATGAACCGGAGAAAGTAAATGCAGAGAGATGAAATGCAAAAAAGACGGAGGGATGTGATGGTTGCTTGTCCGTTTATTTTACCAGGCCACTTATTACTGGGAGTGGTTGGGTTTTGTGATATGACGGCTTTACTGCCGCGCCACGAGCGGGGTGAGACTCCCGTGCAGCGCCGCCCTCTACACTAGTACGACTACATCGGTCGTGGTTTATCCCCCATTGAATTTGACTGAAGATTTAACTGACAAAATGTTAGTGCATGTCAACAAAAACAATATCGTTGAATTCGTATTTGAACATAGTTTTCAATGATACTCCTATAATTTTAGGTGACATGCATCATCATTTATCGTACTATATATAATGTTAGTTCAATTTTTGGTCATACTAATCTATAGTAAGGTGCCCGTGTGTTGCACGGAAGAGTGAAATGCATTGATCGGGGAGTTGTTTATTTTGACAAAGGATGTGGGGGTCATATCATGTGTAACGGGTATTGATAGGTGTGTTCGGATATTATTTCATCACTAGAGCTCACAAACATCCGGGTGAAATAGATAAAAGAAGTATCTTTTGCAAACAAAAGCGTTCAACTGTTCAACCTGCATCCAAAACTTGTGAAGAAATAACTCTTATTGTGCTTTGCATGAAATGATCTTCAAGAATTAGTTTTTGAGTATCCATTGTTATACATGTTGGCTACAGATGACAAGGCACTTTCTTATAGTCAACAATTGGCTATACTATTTAAGTATTAACCATGCCCTTATACACCTAGATGGAGGGATTAAATCGGGATGACTTGGAAGGGGGCAGAGGATATGTAAGAAATGGTTCATCATAAGTCTTTCACCAGTACTATAGTAAAAATTCATACATGGAAGATTCTAGACTAAACCATAAATGGATACACTTTTATTCATGCGCGATACTCCAATAGAGCAAGATCATGCATGGAAGTCTCCACATGCTTAGACAGTGGATTACATTTAGCGAAGACTAATGATCAACATTTAACTTGATAATACAGATGTCCAGGTGAACCTCCTTGGAGTCCCCGTGCACATCGTTGGGGGTCAAATAATACCGTGCGTCTTCCATGTCCACATTGGCGGGAAGGTCCCAGCTCGGCAGAGTCCAAGTCAGCTTGACGTAGCCAGTGTCGCCGCCCACGTACCTCCGAGGGGTAGTAATAGTGAGCATGCACCCGTACATCGACCTCATGTCAGTGTCAGCGTCAGCGGCGTCGCCCCTGACGCACACTACAGAGATGTGGCGGTGGCCTGCGCGGGCCTCGCCGGTGGCCACGATCAAGAGGAAGACGCTGCCGTCCTCCTCCGAGACTAGCAGGCGGCGCTGATCCTCAAGCGACTCCGGCACGGTGAACGGGTAGCACATCTCGTACTTGATGTTCTTCGCCAAGGGCCAGTAGTGATCACCGCACGCCTGCGTCAGGTGATGCACGATGTCCGCCGGCGAGCCCCAAAACCGCACCGGGCACTCATAGCAGTAGATGAAGGGCTCCTTGGAGGCATCGACCAGGCCGTCCATGAAACGGGAGTGGCTGTAGGGGACATTCTGTCAGTTGAATATATGAGCAAGTTACTACGAGATTTACTACAAAATAAATCATGATGGCTATAACAGAGATTAAACTAATCATGCGGACTAGCATAGTAGATGAATAGATCGAATCTAGGACACGGTCTAGAAACATGAATTCTACCACGATTTCAAACAGGAAGGACAGAAACACATACGGCGCAACGGGAACAGCACCATTGGCGTTGAGGTTGTCGTCCATGTCGTTGAGGAAGAGGTTGCCGAGGTCGGGGAAGAAGTCGTCGTCGGTGAAGTCGTCGCTGCTAGCAGTCACGAGAGTGTGCTCCCCAAATTTCAACAGCGCCCGCTGAATGGAGCGCAGGAGGGAGTGGCTGTAGGGGACGTTGTGGCCGCCGAATGGAGCGTAGGAGTAGCCCACGAAGCAGTAGATGGTGCTCCTCCCTAGTCCCTATTCTTATCTCTATCTCTACTACTCTTCTTTGTTTTTTATAATATACTAGTTGTAGTTGTCAAATCGAATAGTACTGCACCGTCCACTGCACGCCCGGCTGAACATGCCTCCTCGCCTCCATCAAACCCCTCCGTTAAACCCGCATGCAAACCGAGAAACCTACTCCGGCCCGCGGGAGGAAATTTGCCGGTTGCCGTTGGAGAATAATAGAGTCACGTCCAATCCATTTGAGTTAATTGTGTGTATGATTCTCCCTCTATAAAAAGTTAATTGCATCCTTAATCGTGTATTCTAAGTACTCTGTGGGTTCCACTGTCAGTACAGTGTACATGACTTGCAGGCTGGCTACAGATTCGTACAGAAAGTTAAAAAGAAACAAATCCATGACTTGCAGGATTGGAGTTAGCACTGATGGCAGTTCGTAGTCGTTCCACGCTCGGGCATTGAAGTTTGTAACTATTTTAGATTAGAACATACTACTCCTTCGGTGCTAGTAGTAGAGCAGAGTCCTACTCCACTAGTACTCTACTCAAGCAAGTTAGGGCATAGTAGCAGGTACTGTAGGGAGTACCAGTACTGTGATCACTCAAGCAAGTTGTCTGACTTCGATATGACCCTATGCTGCTGGTATGTGTCTCGTAAGTCAAGCGGCGTGCTGTAGTCATCATCACCTGTCCACTTCCCGCAGCACATATTCGCTTCTCCATCTTTGTCCGCTCTTCCATCCCCGCTAAGGCGCCTCCCCCCTCATCCAATATTCCATCCCCGCTAAGGCGCCTCCCCCCTCGTCCGAAACCCAAGCACTAACAATGGCAGAACCGAGCAGCGTCCGCCGAAAGAGTGGCTGGAATTCGCTTCCCACAGAGGTAATCAAGCTCATTGTTTTGCGTGTGGACAATCTCAGTACCATGTCGCTCGCCGCGTGCTCGTCGGGGCTGTACCGTTTACTCAAAGCCCTTAGGCTGGAGCTTTTTAAGCTAGCTCCTTGCTTGCTGATGCCGCCTGATCTTCAGAAACGGCGTGTCACGCAGCATAACGATCGTAGGGTGGCGAGCATCAACCCCCTTGATTGCGATCCGATCCCCATCACCCTCAACTACATTAACGGTATGTACTGGGTCGGCATGAACACGTCTTGGATGGTGCTCGTCGACGGTCACGGCAGCTGGATGCTCGTGGAGGTCTACACCCGGCGATTGATCCCCCTTCCTTCGATTAACACTGCACTGCTTTGGCACCGCAGCCCAGAATACTCGGAATCTTACAGTAGCCAACATGATACCAAGTTTGATTTGCTCAAGGTTGTAATCTGCCAAGTGCCCACAAGATCTGCGAATTATAAAGACTTCAGGCTAATTGCGTTCTTCAACCGCGGTCTCGCCTATCTGACAGGTCACTGCGCTAAGTGGATAAATCTGCACGTCCATCGCAGGATCATACATCCTCCATGGTTCTCTGATGCCATTGAACACAAGGGCTTCATTTACGATGTCGACTCCTTCTATTGATGGACGTATTGCTGGCCTACTCCAGTCATTGCTACAAACGGCTGTTACAGCAGTATGTTACTTTCCTGTGATATCATGATGGCTTGCTTATATTACTGTCAACATTTACTGAAAAAATATTCATGCTCATAACATGCTGTTCTTAAGATTGACTACATCAAGAGCACTTTTTTATTTGACTCCAACTTTTTTTTAGGGTTATTTGACTCCAACTTGATATGATGTTGTAGGCCGCCTGGTGTCCCTACCCTTCCTAATCCCAGAACCTTTCAAAGAAAAGCGGCATGGCAGTTGCAGGTGGTTCCTGGCTCGATCAGACAACGACGAACGATTGATGATCGTTCACACATACTGGACGTGTTGTTTCGCGGAATACAATCACAGTCACTGCAAGGTCTTTGAGCAGGATCCCGGCTTCTCTGGCCTTCAGGAATTTTTGACTGGAGGTTGGTAAGTAGCCTTGGTACACGCTCTCTGTTTGTCGGACTGAATTATCCGATTAACTAGGAGATAACCGACATCAAGGATCATGATGGCAGCGCGGTTTCGTTCATCAGGCAAAACTGTGTGTACACAATGTACCATGCGTCTCTGCATGCACCATACCCTGATATGTGCCGCCACGCTCTGCAGCCCAAAGTAGGAGAGAGGGTCGCAAGTATCAGACTTCGACCTGCTGGCTGGAGTTTCCCCCGTCAGGCACCCATCTGGTTCAAGCCGTCAGCCAATCTCCACAGCTTAATAAATAGTAACATCTAACTGAGCCAGTTAGTTAGATGCGTACACTTGGTGAAGTAGGATCTTTATTTAGTTTGATGCATACACTTGTTATTTTTTGGTAGCCCTTTTGTAATGATGGCTGATGTTTGGTTTGGAAGAGAGAGCTGCGTCTTCACTCTTCTGGCCTGCTTACTGCTTCTGTTGCACCCCCAGCCCTGGTTGCTGCTGCTGCTGTTTTCAATGTACAATCAGTAGTATATTTCGTCTGTTGGTTGAATAAATGTGTTGTTAGAACAACAAACACAATGTTTTGGAAGTCGTTGCACGGTTCGATCCTTTAGTGCCCCGTACCGTACGTAGTGCATACTATTTTTCGTACGGAACACATTTTCCACTTGTTGATAACATGCAACCCACTGATGAAGGCCCAATAGAGAAGCCCATAATTAACTGGAAGGGAGGCTCTCACATGAATCCGGCCCAGGTACATGCTCATGGTCCCCTAAACATAAATAAGTAAATAAATAAATAAATAAAGCTAAATGCTCATGCACCAATTCTTTAAATTCACGATTTAACAGGAGGACATTATTTCTTATGATAGTGTCGTTACATTAAGTCGATATTATTCTTTGGCAAATATAGCAACCGGTCTTCTTTCTCCCAGCATTTTCTTCCTGCAACCAGCGGGCCCATGCAAATCGTAGTCAACATCGTAAATAGATCCGGTCCATTTTTATTTTTCAATAGGAATGTCCAACATAGCCCAGCACATTGGCGACAACACTTTATCCTCCGCCTTGGTGCGCTCGCCGCGGCGCCGCCGTCCGACCCTGTCAACATAGTTTTTTTCGAAACGGTCCCTGTCAACATAGTGAATTGGGAGAGGACTGTAGTTGTGAGTATGACAGTACGGACCCATCAGGTCCACTCCCGAACACAAGCAAGCGCCTCTTTTACTACTCAGATGAACCCCTCGTTTTTTACTCTAATCCACCCTGCTGATATCTGGGACCCACATCATTTTCAACGTATAGTCAATTAACGGCAGAATTGCACAACATTTTTTAGTAGTAATTCAGAGGAGCAGGCTATAAACAGGGTTGTGCGGTCTCTGTGGCCCGTCTAACAACATGACCAGCCCAGTAGTTTTTTCTTTGGGAAAATAGGTAGCCCAGTATTTCTTTTTGAAGAATACCCAAGCTAGGCCTATTTGTTTTCTCCGACTTACTGGGCTGCAAATCCTTCAAGACGAGGAGGGATGCATTCCGGCCTGGCCAAAGAGTATGGTCAGTGTCTGTTAAAAGTAATATCAAAAGGGGTTGAAAATTCCAAAAAAATTATAGCAAATGGGATATTAGTTTCTTTTTTTGTTTTTGTTCTTCACTGATATCTTATACGTATTTCATTGGATTTAACATGACATAGTACTAATTTATTATTAAATTTGTTTTAGTATGGCTACTAATTTTTGGATTAAGAATATTTTGTTCCCAAGCAAAAATTTGCAAATTTTCAAAATTTCCCACATATTTAGTTAATTTTTTAAACCCTGGTACTGACCAGAAAATGGGCAGCAATTCTAAAAATGGAAAACGGGCTGCAATAAATTCCATATGAATTAGAAAATGAGTAAAAATTATAAAAATAATAGAAAATGAGCTGTACACGCCACAGATTTCGAGGCTGACTTGTCTACGCAAGGCTTTGTCAGTCAACACACGATTCTAGCAGCAGTGACTGTTGGATGTCCATCCAACGGCCGACGTGCTTCTTCAATCTCTGATCTTCCTGCTCCAGCCGCCTAAACTAGCGCCGGCGGGACTGCCTGCTCCCTCCTCTTGTGGCCCGCTATGATGCCGCGTAGGCTTCCCTGGCCCACCCTACTCCCTCCGCTGGCTGGCCGCACGCAATCAACTGCCTCCTTATTACGCGAAAAAATGATTGCTCCCATTGACATCTAGGGCGCACCGGTTGGGAGGCTGGCCTGTGGGCCTACTAAGGTTGACGCGTATGCAGGGCTTGTCAACTTAGTCAACAAACGATTCTAGCAGCAGTAACCATTGGATTTGAATCAAACGGTCCTGCTGCTTCTTCAATCGCTGCTCTTCTTGCACCAGCCACCCAAACCAGCGCCGGCGAGACCGCCTGCTCCTGCCTCAAGTGGCCGGCTGTGCTGCCGTCGAGGCCTCATCGCCCCCTACTACTCCCACCGCTAGCCAGGCCCTCCGGCGATGGCAGCCTCACACCGTAGCCGAACCAGTGAACCCTCGTACTCCTCTCCACGTGGGCATCCACTGCCGCGTCTTCCCCGGCTCCGCGTTGTCCCCTTCCTAGGCCTCGCCGTCGTCCACCGCCTTGGTGCTCTCAGCGTGGCGTGGTCAATGTGGTCAACGATCGACTTCCATCGTAAGAGTACTGTACGTGGAGAGGCTGACAGCTGGGCCCACGGCCACAGCCCAGTTTTTTTGTGATTTGCCAAGTAAGTCGCTTTGTGAGGCCTGTTGGGCTGCAAATCTTTCAAGACGAGGAGAGCTTTCATTTGGATGGCCGAGAAAATGGCCTATCAGTAATGAGAAATGGGTTGTACATTTTTAAAACACATCAAACCGGCAATTAGTTTCACATTTCTTTTTTTCATTTCGAGATTTTAAATTGCATTGATTTTTATGCGTGGACGATTTATTGGATTTTATATTTAAAATCAGTTTGAACGTGACTCGAAATTTCGGGATTAAAAACAGTTCGGACCGCACCAAAATATGCAGAATTTCGTATAATCTTTTAACCGTGGCCACAATAT
Source organism: Triticum aestivum (assembly GCF_018294505.1). NCBI lineage: Eukaryota > Viridiplantae > Streptophyta > Magnoliopsida > Poales > Poaceae > Triticum > Triticum aestivum. The sequence continues at coordinate 133,998,849 of NC_057799.1, forward strand.
GGGCTGTAACGCTAACAAAAAGAACATCGGCTGCAAAAAAACCTTAAGAATTAGCATATGGGCTGTAAATTATTAGAAATAATGGCAGATGGGCTGCATGATGTTTTCCACAGATTTGAGGCTTTCCTAAAATAAAAGGTTGACGCACAAGCAGTGACTGTTGGGTGTCCATCCAACGGCCGTCGTGCTTCTTCAATCTCTGCTCTTCCTGCTCCAGCCACTCAAACAAGCGCCGGAGGGACTGCCTGCTCTCTCCTCCCCGCGGTCGGCTGTGCTGCCGCGTAGGCCTCACCGCCCCACCGTACTCCCATCGCTGGCCTAGCCATCCCTCTACTCACCCACACCTGCTGTTATTCTCCGGCCACGGCAGACGAACCAGTAAACCCTCGTACAGTCATACTCCCCTCCGCGTGGGAAACAACTGCCGAGTCTTCCTGGCTCCATGTCGTTCCCTTCCAAGGCCTCGCCATCGTTCACCGTCCTGGTGCTCTCGGCGCGGCCTGGTCAACATGGTCAACGACCGACATGCATCTGAAGTGGACAGTACGTGGAGAGGCTGACAGCTGGGTCCACGACCGCACGCAAGGAAATGCCTCCTTATTACGCGCAAAATAATGATTCCTCCACCTGACATCTGAGACCCACCGAAAGGGCCTCTGTATTTCGTGAAAAAACTTTACCGCCGCTGACAGCTCGGACCCACCAGCTATATCTTCGCACGCCAGGAAGTGCCTCCTTATTCAGCACAAAAAAATGAATACTCCCCCTGCTAGCTGGGACCCAATATAGTGGGAGGCTGACTTGTGGGCCTACTAAGTTGACGGGGACGGAGGGCTTTGTCAACTTAGTCAATATGAACGATTATAGCTCCAGTGACCGTACGATGTCCATCCAACGGCCGTAGTGCTTCTTCAACCTCTGGTCTTCTTGCTCCAGCCGCCCAAACCAGCGCCGGTCGTGCCTCGTGCTCCTGCCCCCCGTGGCCGGCTGCAATGCCGTGAAGGCCTCACCGCCCCCTACTACTCCCACCGGTGGCCAGGCCATCCCTCTACTCACCCACACCCCCGATTATTCTACGGCGACAGCAGCCTCACACCGCAACTGAACCAGTGAACCCTCGTACTCCTCTCCGCGTGGGCATCCACTGTCGCGTCTTCCCTGGCTCCGCGTCATCCCCTTCCTAGGCCTCGCCGTCGTCCACCGCCTTGGTGCTCTCGGCGCGGCGTGGTCAATGTGGTCAACGACCGACTTCCATCGGAAGAGTACTGTACGTGGAGAGGCTGACAGCTGGGTCCACGGCCGCAGCAAGGAAGTGCCTCCTTATTACGCGCAAAATAATTATTCCTCCACCTGACAGCGGGGACCCACCGGACGGGCCACCGTATTTTGCAAAAAAACGTTTCCCCCTGACTGATGGGACCCACCAACTACATCTTCGCAAGCAAGAAGTGCGTTCAGGCAAAAAAAAATGATTCGCCCCCCGACTGCTGGGACCCACCAGCTACATCTTCGCAGGCAAGGAAGCGCCTGACAGTCGGGACCCACCTAGTCGAAGCGTACGTAGCATTGTCATTCTGGTCGCGAACGTGTACGTACATACTGGTCGATGTAGAGGCACGCACGTGTCGTAGTAGAGGCGCGCACGTAGCATGTACACGTACGTACAGCGGCCAGTGTGCAAGAAAGAAAATACGGCCACGTACGTACATATGGGCAGGGTCTCAAATGCCTACTCGCGCATACGTACGGCCAGGGCGCGTGTACATGGCTGGGTCGGAATGGAGAAACAGCGTCATCGTCGTGTTCATGGGGAGCCAACCGGCTGGGTCGGAACGGAATGCGTCGTCGTGTTCATCGGGAGGGCTTGGACGGAACAGCCGATGGAAACGAGGCCTGGCGTACCGCAGAACGGAGGAAACAGCCTTGTGTTCGACCGGCCACGGTCGAAACGGGATCCTGTTCATCGGGAGGGGTCTGGCGTACCGCAAAACGGACGAAACGGACCTCCTACGATCGAAACAGTGGTCCTGTTGATCGGGAGGGGTGTGGCATACCATAAAACAGAGGAAACGGACTTGTGTTGGAGCGCTACGGTCGAAACGGGGGTCCTGTTCATCGGGAGGGTGTGGCGTACCGCAAAACGGGACTCCACGGGGTACTGTTCATCTCCACCGTCGACCCCCTCCAGCCTCCACGGGCTACTGTTCATCCACCGTCGACCTCCTCCAGCCTCCACCTGCGACTGTTCATCCACGGGCTCCTGTTCATCCAGCCTCCACCGCGCGCTACTCCACCGGCTACTGTTCAACTAGCCCTCTCCACGGGCTCCTGTTCAACCACCCCTCCACGGGCTACTGTTCATCCAGCCCTCCACCGTCTACTGTTCATCCTGCCCTCCACGGGGTGGTCCTCTTCATCCAGCCCTCCACGGGGTCCTGTTCATCCAGCCCCAACCGGCTCGATCGATCGGGGTCCTATTCATCCAGAGGCAACACCACGGGGTCCTGTTCATCCACCCCAACCGGGAACTGTTCATCCAAACCCCCCAGCAACGCTCACTGTTCATCCAGAGGCAGCATCGATCGGCTTCAGTTAGCAGCAGTAGCGAAGGAATCGCTCAATCGGGTTCAGTTAACAGCCATCGATCGATCGCTCGGGTTCAGTAACGCGTAGCCTGCAGTGCAATCGCTCGGGTTCAGTTAGAGCCCAACGCCTCGCTCGGGTTCAATTAGAGCCCAACTCCTCGCACACACGCGCGTACGTACGAGAGAAACGCGCATCGCTCGGCCCCCGACCACCCACCGTAACCGGGGACTCCCCGATATTTTCCGCGCCCTCGCTTCTACCACGGTTTTTTCGTCATGGACGGCCCAAAGAATGTCATGCAGCTGCGTCTCCGGCCCGCCCAGGACGAAAAGCCCATTTTCTGTCATGATTTTTTGTCATAGAAGTAGGACCCCACCAGATCTATGATGATACCGGGTTTTGTCACAATTATCGTCATAGAAGTGTCATAAGTATGACAATTTTTTTTTCATTCGGCCCAAAATGTCACGGATGTGTCTTTTTTTGTAGTGCATGCTCGTGATCATCACCATCGTCATCTCCCCCTTGGTTATAAAAATTTTCAAGTATAGGTGGTGGAATGTTCACAGGACCTTGGAAACACAAGAAGAAGGTTAATTAGTAGAGAAGGGAAACTTGCTAACTCGGATGCATGTGGATGAAACAATTATAATTACGATGGAAGACAAACGTACCGAAACTACGAGGATCCTATGCAAAAACAGTGCCACGAGTGGTGGAAGCAAACACAAGACCCTCGTATTGAATTGCATCACAGTACACATCCGTGTATAGAAACTGATTTTTGAGCAATATCCATCTAGTCAAACCATGAAGGACGGCAACAAGCTTGTCGAAGATAGCAACAACTCCATAGTTCCTGTAATTCCAAGAGCGGTTGGGAACTCGACAAATTGCTATCTTCCATAGAAGACAGTCACCATGATCGTATTTGAACGTGCATAGAATACCGGTGTGCTCAACCTCTGGGCAGTCTGAGATTTTTGGAAGTGGAACCCGGTGACGAGTGTACACATTCACAAGTTCCCACTCGCAATTGTACCCAATATAAACAACCCAATCTCCATTTGCGCCTGCCCAAGCCTTGCCCTCAAGCGATGGCATCTTAACATCATACGTATCATTATCAAGCAGCATCAACTTGCACAAGGCGAGGCTTTCCTCGTCCCCGCGCCAGTCAGCAGGGTCACGGCGAAGAAGATAGGGGAGATCAAACCGCTCCTGGACCCTTGGGTTCCTTGTAATGATGTTATTAGTTGAGTCGAGAATGGTCTTGAACGAACCTGCCATGCTAGCCGAGGTGATGACGTCGCACCGATCAATGAGTTCCCCCACCACGTCATCTTTCAGATCGGGGCAAGAATAACGAGGTTGTTTCCAGCTTGTTCCCTCCATGGAGAAGACGATCGAACAATGGCAGAAGGAAGGGTGAAGGCAAATGGAGGAGGGAGGAAGAGCGTGCGACAGCAGTTCCAAATCGAGAGGGAAAGGCGAAGAGTCGGTGGATGGTTGCCAGTTTGCCACGGTACACAAAGAGGCGCCCTGGCCTACACGTCCGTTCGGAAATTGTACAAAAGGACTCGCCGTCTCACTGACACGTTGGAACGGGACCACATGTCAACGAAACATGGTGTGTAATTTCTCGTGCAAAATGCGATCTGGTCACGTTGGCCCGAGGTGCCGCATTAGTTATCAACCTTTATTTTTTAACATACAATCTGAGTGGATAGCTCCTGTGGTCATCACACGTGAGCGGATATATAGGTGGGCTAGGTGGGCAGGCGGCAACAATCTAAGTGCTAAAAGAGTTGATCTCGAAAAAAGAGTTGATCCAATGCTTGGTTTTGTTTGGATTTTCCAACTATGACCATTTGATAGAGTGAATCAATGGCTTACGTTCAAAGTTATTCTCATACTATAGAATGGTATAGGAACGTGGAGAGATTTGGTTGATTTTATATCGCTGAATAGTATAAAATATTATGAGTGCAGACGCTCCACCCCGAGGTTTGTAGCTCCTTCTCGGTCATCGGGAATCTATGTTCTTCCACTCTTTCGTTTAAGACATGAGCTTTGTTCATCCTGTTGCCGACACGTGGGACATCTATATGCCTCCATTTTACAAAATCATACTATATGCCTCCATGACACGCGGGACATCTAGCATTAAGGTGGTGTGTCATGCAAGAAAATGGAGATATGCAGTGCGTAAGTGAGTCGTGCACTTCGATGGCACCTAGTACTACGCAATATTTTTTCTCCTCGATGGCACGTGAATAGTGCACGTACTCAATGACAGAGCACGGGATGGTAGCCATGGACATGGTCGGCCCTTTTTGAAGAGAGTACTAATAAATACGTAACTTTGATGTGTCTCATCAACTCGCAGAACGACGAGAAGCTTGCTTACTACGCCTTCTCCCTCGCCAACGCGTGCGCGGTGGCTCGCAGCACGAGGAGAAACTTTTGCTTACAAGCGGTGGACATGCAGCAGTTCATTTGGTGTCAGATTGCTAGAAGTAGTACCATCATTATTGTTCGACTTCCAGAAGAGGAGAAGAGCCAAGCGCAAGGTCACCTACTAACTTAGTACAGTACTACTATAGCCAAAGTTGGTCCACCTTTTTAGAGCATGGTTAATTAATATAGGCGGCTCTTGCAGCGGCACATCATTTAGAGCAAGTACTCTCTTCGTAGGATCAAAGGAAGTGAAACAAAAGTTGGAGTGGATGCTAGATTGCCAATTAAAACATGATTACATAGGAAAAAATCCTATAGCATTCTATCCTATGAATCAAACGACCAATGTAGGAAAATTATGAGGGGGGTCTCTCCAACAGTGTTCCTCAGCTCGCACCTAGCATCACGGTGGTCGAACTTGGAGTCATTCATCCGGTACATGTGGCATCTTAGATCTGGTACTCCAATATTAGGTTGGCTCTATGTGATGTGGCAACTTCATATACTAACCGGATGCTGGTTATACTACTACGGTACTCACACTCCAAGAAGTGACTCGAAAACCATTCATAAATTGAGTCCATGACACGCATTTGCAAATGTACCATTCATTACATACAACAAGGCATCAACAAGCAACGACAACGATGATACATGTTGGATTATAGATTATTTCCAACAAAACATTCTAGTAAATACTGAAGTTTTCATCACACAACAAATAACAAGCAATGAAATGAACTTCAACTCAACCAATCCTTGGTGTTGGAAATGCTTGCTTTGAACCATAGGTGCTCTGGGAAGGGCCAGCTATTGTCAATATCGAGAGCAACGCAGGACTGATCATCCAGGTTGAAGCGGCATATATCAGGAGCAGGGTAGGGAACCACCGCAATGTCCGAGGTATAGATACAGTTGCTTCTCATAAATGGTAGTAACGTTGTGTCAACAGCAGCTGGATCTCCTTTAACCATCATTGGATAGTTTGGTCCAAGGAAGAGCGAGTTTGCTCCAAGACTATCAATACTGTACCAGGGAGAAGGTGTTGGCGCTAGCACACTAGTATCCATCCCGAATACCCTGCAACGGGTGTTGGAATAGGTCCGGAGAGGGCGACCATGGGAGACAACACGTGCTCCCTCAGTAGTAACAATCTCAGTGCACTGTATACAGACAAGAAGAGGTGATCCATCGAAATTAGTTGCCAGCCGCCACTGAGTATATAAGTCCTGCTCGTCCTCATGATCATGATCATCACCATCGTCATCTCCCCCTTGGTTATAAAAATTTTCAAGTATAGGTGGTGGAATGTTCACAGGACCTTGGAAACACAAGAAGAAGGTTAATTAGTAAAGGGAAACCTGCTAACCCGCATGCATGTGGATGAAACAATTATAATTACGATGGAAGACAAACATACCGAAACAACGAGGATCCCATGCAAAAATAGTGCCATGAGTGGTGGAAGCAAACACAAGATCCTCGTATTTAATTGCATCATAGTACTCATCATCCGTGTACAGAAACTGATTTTTGAGCAATATCCATGGACGAACCGTGGAATCAGTAACGATGACAACAAGCTTGTCGAAGATAGCAACAATTTCATAGTTCTTGTAATTCCAAGAGCGGTTGGGAACTCGACAAATTGCTATCTTCCGTAGACGACAGCCACCATGATCATATTTGAACGTATGTAGATCATCTGTGTGCTCAACCTCAGGGCACTCTGAGATTTTTGGAAGTGGAATCCGCTGACGAGTGTACACATTCACAAGTTCCCACTCGCAATTGTACCCAATATAAACAACCCAATCTCCATTTGCGCCAGCCCAGGCCTTACCCTTAAGCGATGGCATCTTGACATCACACGTATCATTATCAAGCGGCATCAACTTGCACAAGGCAAGGCCTCCGTCGTCCGCGCCCATGCGAACAGGCTTATAGCAAAGAAGATAAGGGAGATCAAACCGCTCCTGGACCCTTGGGTTCCTTTTAATGATGTTATTAGTTGAGTCGAGAATGATCTTGAATGAACCTGCCATGCTAGCCGAGGTGATGACGTCGCACCAATCAATGAGTTCCCCCACCACGTCATCTTTCAGATCGGGGCAAGAATAACGGGGTCATTTCCGGCTTGTTCCCTCCATGGAGAAGACGATCGAACAATGGCAGGAGGAAGGGTGAAGGCAAATGGAGGAGGGAGGAAGAGCGTGCGACAGCAGTTCCAAATCGAGAGGGAAAGGCGAAGAGTCGGTGGATGGTTGCCAGTTTGCCACGATACACGAAGAGGCGCCCCGGCCTTCACGTCCTTTCGGAAATTGTACAAAAGGACTCGCCGTCGTCTCACTGACATGTTGGAATGGGACCACATGTCAACGAAACATGGTGTGTAATTTCTCGTGCAAAATGCGATCTGGCCGTGTTGGCCCGAAGTGCCGCATTATTTCTCGACTTTATTTTTTTAATGGCGTGCCGTTCAGTTTTGAAGCATGACTAATTCGTACTGTTTGCGGAGAAAATATAAACTACTCTACCACTACTCCACCTCTAGTACTAGTAGTATAAAAAGATATATAGGTTGGAGCTTCAGAGCTTTCTTGCTAAGGGCTGCCCACTTGCTTCTCACACTATCACCCTCTCTCCAGATCTATAAAAGACGGCCTCTCTCTCCCTCCTCACCGGTGGTCACAGATCCGCCGGGGAAGAAAAGGACATGCAGCATTGACGCACTCGTCGTCGGCGAGCGAGGTCACGCACTGACGACAAGGCCGTCCTCTCAGACCTAGCGCCCGCGTGGGATGGCCTCTGTCCCCAAGCTCGCTGCCGTAGTGCGTGCGGAGGACGACGACCACGAGCGAAGCCACTTCCCGCCGAACCTCAGGTATGCTACCTCTTTTCGAACCATACCCTTATTCTATTGCCCCATCTGCCACGTCGCTGCATGTGGGTCTTTTTCCACTCCACCATCTTCCCAATTTGCTATCCCCTGCTCTGCTGGTCACGCAGACGAAAACCTTAATTTGCACTATTAAAGGAAACCCTACTTCATGCAGACTAATCCATGTCTGGGTTGAATAAGGAAAGGAAGGGAGACTGTACTGTCCAAGAGAGTAGGCATCAAACCCGCATCTAGGTTGAAAAGGGGGAAATCGGTAGCTAAGGAACGAGTCTCGTGTCTCTTGGTTGAAGAAGGGTAGAAAGGCATGACAACGCAATAGAGAATGACCAGGTCGATCGGTTTGTTGTCCTCACATAGGAAAAAGGTGGCTAAAGAGAACAAAAATGGGACGTAATCCACATATGCTGCCTGGATATTTGTTGCTCTGGGCAACCATACCTCCCTCACCACTCTATGCATCCGTGGAGGTACATCGTACCAGTGCTCCCACTGTCCGAATGGGCCTCCCATGCTCTTATTGTCACTTTTTTGCTGTTAGTATAACGCCAGCAGTCAAGTCAAGCAATGCTACTGCTAAAGTGATGCCACATTTAACTAATGCCGCACTCAGTCTAATGCCACAGATAAATTTAAGCAATGCCATTTAATGTCACTGGATTATTTCAGGGTTAGCTGTTGATTGTGGATGTATTAAAGATTTTTCAGCTAATGCATTCTAATGTTGTTGCACAGCCAGTATACCAACGATGAAACTTGTTACTACCTTCAGATTTTTCACTGTTAATGCTTATAGATTACATACCTCACTTTCATGAGATAAGTTAATTTTTTTGTACAGTGTCACCAAAATGCCAAGGCGCTGATGTCATTTTATTTTGGTTAAACTGCACAAAAAATTATGAAGACAAGAGGAAAGGTCAACAGTGGGCACCTCCTCCTCCATCTGTTCTCTTGATTCGTTCGATCAAGTTTTTATGTTTGATCGATTATCAAGATTGGGATAGCAATTTTTAAGGTCCCCCTGAGTTCGAAATGATATTTACCTTGGAGGTACATGGTTTGCAATTTTTTATACTGTCATTAGTTAATAATGCTAGTTACCTTCAGACTTTTGTATTTGGTTTAATGCTCATGCACAGCTAGTATACCAATGCTGAAATGTGTTACCTTTACATTTTGTATTGTCAATTCTTATAGAAATCTTCTAGTGCTAGAGTTTATTGAAATCTGTTCAGTAAAACCATTGTACTGTACCCTGTAATAAAATAACTACTCTACTGTTGCACTAGCCACTGGATTAGTGTATATTTGTAGTATTCGAAATTTCGAATGGTGTTGCATTAGCGTATGGACATAAATAAAGTGTGGCAAGCTTTCCCAGATATGTGCTCAAGAAAACTACTACCTGTTTTTCTAAATACTAGATGTTTGGGTACTTTAAATTGAACCGCGAAAACGTCTTATATTAAGGAACAGAGGGTGTAGAGTTCACTCAAATTATCCTGGTAAAGCTAGTCACACCTTTGTTAAAATTAATGTTCATTATGTTATCGGAGGAGGTCTGTAAGTTTGTCTCTAATGCCTGTCGACTACATACCTGACATCATGATGTAATGTTAAGTCATTTCCTTTTGTACAGTGTCACTGAATTGTCAAGGCGGCAATGGCATTTTATTTTAGTTGAACTGCACAAAATATGCTTAAAAGAAGAGGAAAGGTCAGGAATCGATTATTCTTTCAGAAAGAACTACATATGCCTTTCTGACATCAGCCGCTGTTGCCTTATTTATTCCTTCAAACAAGTGGTTAGGAACAGTCTTGCTACCTTTTCCCATTAAGAAATTGGAATGCTTATATTTGTGAGTCTATGCTTCAACTAGTGCCACTTTTATAGTAAACATGGATGCTCGATTTTAGTGGAACTGCACAAAAAGTCCAACTGGTTCAACATTAGGAGCATGTTTTCCTCCAAACCTTTATATCCAATTGGTGGCACTATGAGTTGTTCATTAAGAAGGTACATGGTTTGCTACTATCTTGCTACTCTTTTTGTATTGTCATTAGATAGTAATACTAGTGGTTTGCATGTGAATTTATTGGCAGGGTGGACCTACATTGGAGGTGCAGGACAGGATTCAATGATTGGATGCTCAATTTTGGTTGTATAAATTTCACCTCTTCTCCATCACTGCGAACATGGATATCCTTGGTCTGATGAAGAATAGGCGCTATATTTCTGCTCTGAACCAGCAAATCAATTCAGTATGAAATTGTCCAGGGCAAAACATGACTGTATCAAATTGTCCAGTGCAAAACATGACAGATGCTAAGCAGAAGAGACATGTTTAAACCGAAAATACAAGGTGGGTATATGTTTACTAGCTGCTTGATATTTGTGCAGACAGAGATGTCTGCCCGTTGCTATTTGGCAAACACACAAAGTGACCGCAATTTTGGTTGAACTGCACAAGAGAATAGTATAGTCACTGCATGCAGTGCCATTTGAAAATAGACACAGAAAGATTGGATAGTCACTTCATGGACTGCAGAAAAGTAGTACTGTACTATTTATTGGCCAACACTAGGTGCTTCATTGCTTTGGTCTGATTATACAATGGGCATCATTTTGCCTAAGTTAAAGTTTGTATTTCAAAAATAGTCTCGCCGTGTGATCGAGAGAAGACCAAATCGTATTGCAGTGGATGTTCCTCCATCATGTGTGGTTCATTCTCATGGTTCCAGCTATTGGTGAAACCACTTACGTTTGCAAGAGGAATTGTAGACTTCACAAACAAATTTGCCTTTCAGTCTGTACTGAATGTTGGCCAAGAGAAGCATCCATGTTAGTAGGAAGAACAGATGTTTTTTCTAGATCTTTGCTTTTGGAGCTACATATTTGTATATGATCTTGTGAATCATTGAGATGCATTAACATGTTGATCTTATGTATGGGAATCGTACTAGTTGGTTTTAGTTGCGACGCAAGATCCGAAGTGGCTGATCTTTGCTTTTGGAGCTACATATTTGTATATGATCTGTGAATCATTGAGATGCATGAACAATTCCTTATTTCTGTTCGCTCAGTGTTTACAAGTTACTGATCGATCACTAGCTAGCCTACTAATGCGCTCCTGGTAGTTTTAGTTGCGACGCAAGATCCGAAGTGGCAGTTTTTTGAATAAAAATGCCTACTTCTGAAGAAACTGACAAGCTGCTCTGAAGAAAATGCCATGCAAATCTGAAGAAACTGCCAACGAAAACGTTCGCAAATGCCTTATCTCCCAGCTAAAGTTCATCAACTAATGCCCTCGGCTGCGACTCGTTGCATGCTGCTCCACGTATTGGCTACGAGCGATTTTGAGTGCCTGCATGCAGCCGGCCGTAATTAAGGTAGCTAACTAATGCGAAAAAAGATGCGCTTTAATTGTTGCGGGCCTTTTAAATCCGTGGAATCATTATTGACAAGGAGGGAGATGATTCGAGTGCACTCGTTTGGCCGTCATGCCGGTGTGCGGCCCAGCACAGACGGGACGGGACGGCACAGTCATAATTTTAGTTTCTCTAGTTTTCCACGGCAAGCTGGCGCGCTAAGCCATGCCTGCTTAATTATGCATTGAATTCCGATGACCGTCGTGCTACCTTCCGCCTATAAGTACTGTTTCCCGGCCTTCTCCGGTGGCACCGTGACCCAACTCGCCCTATCCTCATAAGCCCTCACCGGCCCGATGTTGCTCACCACTTATCCTCGCTCTCGCCACGTCTGCCATGCCCCCGCCCGTCCGCAATAGGCGAGGCCGGAGGCGGTCACCGCAGGAACTAGTGTTCGGTTTTTCACCGGAAGGCAGACGGAGGGAGGAGGCATTCTATCGATCTTTAGATGGCAATGCAGAGATCGAGGACTTGTTGGAGCGCGACCACCTGGCGGAGGAGCAGGAGTTGTTGGAGCGCGACCGCTTGGCGGAGGAGCAGCGTATCACCGATTTGCGCCGCCAGCGGGACATGGAGCAGCAGCACACCGACGCTATGAGTCGCGAGCAGAGCGCCCGCAACTGGGCCGAGTACGTGGAGGCCGGCGCCCGGCAAATAGCCCTGGAGGCTGTCAGGCACGCACGCGTTCGCGACGCCGATTTTTACTACCAGCTCGTCAAGTGGGTTTCCCGCTTAGAAGTCGAAGCTTCAGTGGACCACGCCAGCATGGAAAGGGCCAACGCGCGCAAGCAACGCGTCCTATCGCACCTCTGGCAAGTCCGAGGCGAGGCGGAGGATGCCGGTGCCGGCGTTCAGCGTGTACCGCAGATGGCGGCCGGCATCGTCTAGTTAGCTAAGAGTAAGTTAGTACTTGTACGCTACTAGAGTATTAGTGGGAGTAGATAGTTAACTTGGCTATGATGGTTGTCAACGTGGAAGTTCAGTACTCTATATGTGGATCAGACCTGTTACTTTGCTCTGAATGTTGAACTTTCAGTTTGAACGTATGGAATGGGCTGTTATTTTTTTAAATGGGTTGTATTTGTCCTCCACGGGTTTAGAGGCTGACTTGTGGGCCTACCAAGTTGACGCATACACAATCAGGAGATGATTGTACGTGGAGAGGATGACAGCAGGGACCCGCCAAGGTCATGGCAGTACGCAAGGAAGTGCCTCCTTATTTCAAGCCAATAAAAAAGGCTCCTCCTAATGGATTTCTGACATCTGGGTCCCATGCCATTGTCAACGTAGTCAATAAACGAGAGAATTGCACAACGAGCGGCTGACACAAGGGACCCAGCAGCTCGCCCAGTTATTTTTGTTTTGGGTTAATTTGATAAATGCCACTCCAAATATGGTGTTTCCGAGAAATGCCACTGCAATTTCCAAACTTTGAAAAATGCCATTTCATGCCATTTCCAGTGGCATTTTTCGAAGTCTGGAGTGGCGTTTTTCAAAGTTTGCAAATTGCAGTGGCATTTTCCAAAGTTTGCAAAAATTGCAGTGGCATTTTTCAAAGCTTGGAAATTGCAGTGGCATTTTTATGAATCGCCATAATTGGAGTGGCATTTATCTAATTTGTTTTTGAGACGGAAGCAAGGTGTCAATTGGGCTGTGCGGGGCACTCTGGCCTGTCTAGACAGCCTTCTCTTTTATGTTTACCACAGACCAGCCCAGTAGTTTTTTTTTCTTTGTGAAAATGGCTAGCCTAGTTTTTTTGTGATTTGCCAAGTAAGTCGCTTTGCCAGGCCTGTTGGGCTGCAAATCTTTCAAGATGAGGAGAGCTTCATTCGGTTGGCCGAGAAAATGGCCTATCAGTAATGAGAAATGGGTTGTACATTTTTAAAACACATCAAACCGGCAATTAGTTTCAAATTTCTTTTTTTCATTTCGAGATTTTAAATTGCATTAATTTTTATGCGTGGACAATTTGTTGGATTTTATATTGATATAAATTTATTTTATAAATCAGTTTGAATGTGGCTCGAAATTTCGGGATTAAAAACAGTTCGGACCGCACCGAAATATGCAAAATTTCGTATAAATTTTTAACCGTGGCCACAATATGGGCTGTAATGCTAACAAAAAGAATATGGGCTCCAAAAAAACCTTAAGAATTAGCAAATGGGATGTAAATTATTAGAAATAATGGCGGATGGGCTGTATGCTATTTTCCACAGATTTGAGGCTTTCCTAAAAAAAGGTTGATGCACAAGCACTGACTGTTGGATGTCCATCCAACGGCCGTCGTGCTTCTTCAATCTCTCCTCTTCCTGCTCCAGCCGCTCAAACAAGCACCAGCGGGACTGCCTGCTCCCTCCTCCCAGCGGCCGGCTGTGCTGCCGCGCAGGCGTCACCGCCCCACGTACTCCCATCGCTGGCCTAGCCATCCCTCTACTCACCCACACCTGCTGTTATTCTTCGGCGACGGCAGACGAACCAGTAAACCCTCGTACATTCGTACTCCCCTCCGCGTGGGAAAAACTACTGAGTCTTCCCTGGCTCCGTGTCGTTCCCTTCCTAGGCCTAGCCGTCGTCCACCGCCCTGGTGCTCTCGGCGCGGCCTGGTCAACGTGGTCAACGACCGACATGCATCTGAAGTGGGCTGTACGTGGAGAGGCTTACAGTTGGGTCCATGGCCGCACGCAAGGAAATGCCTCCTTATTACGCACAAAATAATGATTCCTCCACCTAACATCTGGGACCCACCGAAAGGGCCTCTGTATTTCGCGAAAAAAAGTTACCGCCGCTGACAGCTCGGACCCACCAGCTACATCTTCGCACGCAAGGAAGTGCCTCCTTATTACGCACAAAAAAATGAATACTCCCCCTGCTAGCTGGGACCCAGTATAGTGGGAGGCTGACTTGTGGGCCTACTAAGTTGACGGGGTCGAAGGGCTTTTTCAACTTAGTCAATATGCACGATTCTAGCTCTAGTGACCATACGATGTGCATCCAACGGCCGTAGTGCTTCTTCAACCTCTGGTCTTCTTGCTCCAGCCGCCCAAACCAGCGTCGGTCGTGCCTCGTGCTCCTGCCTCCCGTAGCCGGCTGCAATGCCGCGAAGGCCTCACCGCCCCCTACTACTCCCACCACTGGCCAGGCCATCCCTCTACTCACCCACACCCCCTGTTATTCTGCGGCGACGGCAGCCTCACACCGCAGCGAACCAGTGAACCCTCATACTCCTCTACGCGTGGGCATCCACTACCGCGTCTTCCCAGGCTCCGCGTCGTCCCCTTCCTAGGCCTCGCTATCGTCCACCGCCCTGGTGCTCTCGGCGCGGCGTGGTCAACGTGGTCAAGGAACGACTTCCATCGGACGTGGATTGTATGTGGAGAGGCTGACAACTCGGTCCACGGCCGCAGCAAGGAAGTGCCTCCTTATTACGTGGAAAATAATGATTCCTCCACCTGACAGCAGGGACCCATCGGACGGGCAACCGTATTTCGTGAAAACAACGTTTCCCCCCTGACTGCTGGGACCTACCAGCTACATTTTCACACGCAAGGAAGTGCGTCCAGGCAAAAAAAAAGGATTCGCCCCCCTGACTGTTGGGACCCACCAGCTACATCTTCGCACGCAAGGAAGTGCCTGACAGTCGGGACCTACCTGGTCGAAGCGTACGTAGCGTTGTCATTCTCGTCACGAACGTCTACGTACATATTGGTCGATGTAGAGGCGCGCACGTGTCGTAGTAGAGGCGCGCATGTAGCATGTACACGTACGTACAGCGGCAGTGTGCAAGAAAGAAAATACGGCCATGTACGTACATACGGGCTGGGTCTCGAACGCCTACTAGCGCATACGTATGACCATGACTCGTGTACATGGGTGGGTCAGAGCAGAGAAACTGCGTCATCGTCGTGTTCATGGGGAGCCAACTAGCTGGGTCATAACGGAATGCGTCGTCGTGTTTATCGGGAGGGCTTGGATGGAACAGCCGATGGAAACGAGGCCTGGCGTACCGCAGAACGGAGGAAACGGCCTTGTGTCGACCGGCCACGATCGAAACGGGATCCTGTTCATCGGGAGGGGTCTGGCATACCGTAAAACGGAGGAAACGGACCTCCGACGGTCGAAACGGGGTCCTGTTGATCGGGAGGGGTGTGGCGTACCGCAAAACGGAGGAAACAGACTTGTGTTGGAGTGCTACGGTCGAAACGGGGGTCCTGTTCATCGGGAGGGGTGTGGCGTACCGCAAAACGGGACTCCACGGGATACTGTTCATCTCCACCGTCGACCCCCTCCAGCCTCCACGGGCTACTGTTCATCCACCGTCGACCTCCTCCAGCCTCCACCTGCGACTGTTCATCCACGGGCTCCTGTTCATCCAGCCTCCACCGCGCGCTACTCCACCGACTACTGTTCAACCAGCCCTCTCCACGGGCTCCTGTTCAACCACCCCTCCACGGG
>NC_057799.1:134015021-134135402 GCF_018294505.1 Triticum aestivum
AACATCGATCGGCTTTAGTTAGCAGCAGTAGCGAAGGAATCGCTCGATCGGGTTCAGTAACGCGTAGCCTGCAGTGCAATCGCTCGGGTTCAGTAGGCGAACGCCTCGCTCGGGTTTAGTTAGAGCCCAACGCCTCGCACCCACGAGCGTGCGTGTACGGGAGAAATGCGCAAACCTCCATGCATCGCTCGGCCCTGACCACCCACCGTAACCGGGAACACCCCGATATTTTCCTTGCCCTCGCTTCTACCATGGTTTTTTCCATCATGGACGGCCCAAAGAATGTCATGCAACTGCGTCTCCTGCGCGCCCAGGATGAAAAGCCCATTTTCTGTCATGATTTTTTGTCATAGAAGTAGGAGCCCACCACATCTATGATGATACCGGGTTTTGTCACAATTATCGTCATAGAAGTGTCATAAGTATGACAGAAAAAAATTTCGTTCGGCCCAAAATGTCACGGATGTGTCTTTTTTTGTAGTGAGATGTGCCACGAAATCAGGCGGCGGCTCAACCTCGCCATCCTGAGCCGGCACGGAGGGAGGAGCAGGCGCCTAACCCGCCCGCCAATCAAACAATGCCTCAAAGTTTTCTGACGCCACCGCTAGGGCACATTTCTAACCCGGTGGATAACATGTTAGCGGCAGCGACCCGGCTGGCAGCTATTCCGATCGACAGCGAGTCACCAGTTGCGGTGGAAACCCAGAACACAGTTGAGCTCTTACAGACAGCCATTGCACAACAAGCGGCTTATTTTTACAGCCGTGATCATGTGCACTCGACTCTCAGCCCGAGTCATAGTTACAGCGGGCGCATTGAGTCACCCGCAGCCTCCAGCAGTGAACGACGACGTAACCCGCCTCGTGATGATAACCCGACCCGTAACCCAATGGGCAATGCTCAGGCGATCATGGATGAAGCCAGAGCTCTCCGTGAGGCAGAAGCGGTGGCTCAGCAGGGGGCTTATCAGCAGCCTCCAATGACCCCTTCGGCTTCAGTAGGGGCTGGGATGATTTCCAGGACGGTTGGAGTGCCATGTTTAGTACCGGATTTGCGTAATGAACGTCTACCTAAGGATTTCAAGGGTCCTCACAAGGTGCCCAATTATACAGCTGATCTCCCTCCTGAAGGTTGGATCGAGAGTTATGAGTTAGCCATGGAGATGTTGAATGTTAATGATGTTGTCTGTGCTAAATACTTTACTATGATGTTAGAAGGGCCAACTCGTACATGGTTGAAAGGTTTACCTCCTAATTCTATCAGCTCATGGGCAGAGTTGAAGGTGTGTTTCATCAAAAACTTTCAAGTGACATGCAAGTAGCCTCTGACGATTGTTGACATGGATCACTGCGTGCAGCGTGAGGATGAGTCGGCCCACCATTCCGGCAGGTCTATGCTATTATTCACTTGTCGGATAGCATTGCGGCGGGTTAGGCAGTTCTAATCTTAGAAAAGAACTGCCACTTTGTCCCCCTTAAGCAGAAGCTCGGGCGGCTTAAGTGTTATTGCAATGACATGGGCGAACTCATGGCGGCTCTCATTAAGTATGCAGACTCTGATAACACAAAAGACCCTGGATCTAATGATGAGAAATCCAAGGAGGGCAAGAAGAATGGCAATGGTAAGGGTCAGCAGCAGAATGTGGTAGGGCATAATAGCAACAACCAGGGCAACGGTGGTAAGCGCAGACACCCCGACGGCGGGTCAGATCTAGTAGCTAACACCAACACTGGGTATAAGAACCAGCACCGCAATGGTAATGGCAAGCCGCCCTTTGGCAGAGCAAAGCCTTTTAATCTTGAGGCGGTGCTTAATGACCCGTGCCTGAAGCATAGTCTTCCCAATAGGCCGACTACTCATGCCTGGAAGGATTGTTTCTTATGCGGGAGTTCAGAAATCACATCTTTAACAAGCATCATGATAATGGCAATGGGCCGCCAGGCGGGTCAGGATCTGGCTCTCAAGGGTCCGGCTTTGGTGGTGGCGGCTCAAACTTTGGTTATCAGGGTCAAGGTGGTTATAATTAGCAGTCTGATCAGGGTAACAAGCAGCAAAATAACCAGTCAGGATATTAGAGTAATCCAAAGTAGCTTACCAGAGGCTAGTACCACGTTTTCACCACAAGTCTTTGCAAGCGAGATCAGAAGGTTCGTACGCATGCAGTCAATGTTGTTGAGTCGGCAGTACCCCAATACCTACGATGGTTGGGGCATCCGGTCACATGGAGTCGGGAGGATCACCTGCCCCGGGTTGAGAATCCGGGTCATCTAGCATTGGTGGTAGCCCCTCAAGTGGGTGGTTATAAGTTCACAAAATTGCTCATGGACGGTGGAAGCAGCATCAACATATTATACTACGATACTTTTCGCTGAATGAATCTGACCGACAAGCATCTCAAGCCGTCCTCTATAGCTTTTCATGGTGTGGTGCCTGGTAAGTCGGCTTATCCCGTGGGGAAGATATCACTAGGAGTGGATTTTGGTGATGATCGTAATTACAGAATAGAAACCTTGTGGTTCAAGGTGGTCAGGATCAAGAGTCCATATCATGCTCTATTTGGATGGCCGGCTTATGCTCGGTTTAAGGCTCGCCAATGTTATTTTTACCTGCAGCTTAAGATGCTAGGGCCAAATGGGACAATTACGGTACATGGTGATCGAAAAGTCGCCCTAGAGTGCGAGGAAGGAGATGCAGCTTATGCAGAATCAGCTTGTGCTACTGAGGAGCTCAAGTTTTATAAGGACAATGTTGACCTGGCTGATATGACCCCCCTGAAGAAACCCAGTACTGAACAGGACCCTCTGTTGAAGTTTAAGTTGGCTGATGATACCAAGCAGGTGGATTTTGTCCCTGCCGACTCATCTCAGCAATTCACTGTGGGGGCTAATATGGATCCCAAATAGGAAACCACGCTCATCGAGTTCATTCGTGAGAATCGGGACATCTTTGCATGGAAACTTTCTGACATGCTAGGTGTATCGAGAGAATTTGCTGAGCACACTCTGAACGTGGATCCTAAGTTTAGCCGGTCAAACAGTTCCTCCGTCATTTCAATGAAGAGCGACGTAAGGCTATTGGCGAAGAGGTAGCCCGGCTCTTAGCAGCTGGGTTTATCGTGGAAGTTTTTCACCCTGAGTGGTTGGCTAACCCTATGCTGGTACTTAAGAAAAATGGCATGTGGCGTATGTGTGTTGATTACATAGATCTCAACAAGGCTTGTTTGGCTGATCCATTTGCTCTCACCCGTATCGACCAAATCATTGATGCAACGACGGGTTGTGAGAGCTTATGCTTCCTGGATGCTTATTCTGGTTATCATCAGATCAAGATGGCAGTTAAAGACCAAGAGAAGACGGCTTTCATCACACCTTTTGGAGCCTTCTGCTATGTTTCCATGCCTTTTGGGCTCAAGAGTGCCCAGGCGACTTATCAACGTTGCGTTCAGAATTGTTTTCACAACCAAATTGGGCGTAACGTGCATGCTTATGTGGATGATATTGTGGTCAAGTCTACGAAGAAGGAGACTCTCCTGGATGATCTGAAAGAAACTTTTGACAACCTCCGGGTCTACAAAATGATGCTAAACCCGGCCAAGTGTGTCTTTGGTGTGCCTACAGGTAAACTGCTAGGTTTCCTGGTTTCAGAACGGGGCATTGAAGCTAACTCGGAGAAGATTAAGGCCATCACTTCACTTTCTAAGCCGGCGTTTGTCAATGACGTTCAGCGTCTAGCGGGTCGTATTGCAGCTTTAAGCCAGTTCATAAGTCGCCTGGGAGAGAAAGCAATTCTGCTATACCAGATGATGAAGAAGACAGACCACTTTGTATGGAGTGATGCTGCGGATCAAGCATTTGAGGCCCTTAAGAAGCAGTTAGCTGAGCCGCCCATCTTGGCTGCTCCTATACAAAGAGCCTTTGCTCCTGTACGTGGCTGGTAATAATAAGGCGGTCAGCGTAGCAGTTGTAACACCCCAAAAATTTGACCTTGTTTTATACATTAAAATTTTGCCAGAAAATTAAATTTTTATTTTTCTGGATTTCTCCTTTGATTTCAGAACCCCTCTTCTCTTTAATATTGTGGGTTTTTACCACAAGTGGAAACTTTCCAAAAGTATTATTGGACTTGTATGCCCTCTTTATAAAAACAATTCTTTATCAGTGGGTTTAATTGCATAATTGTTTTTCATGAGCTTTATTCTTTTAAAATGATCTTTCATAAATTTGGAGCCCCTTTTGCACTGCAACCATTTGATAAATGCTTTTAAAATTTTCACCAAAATTTGGGGATGTCATGTGAGGTTTCCACATCACTTTTATGCAAAAATATCCTTTGGTCATTGGAGATTTTGAGCTCTACATCAATTTTTCAAATCTGGTCCAGTAGGTATTTTTGCACTACAACCTATTTAAATATTTCCCTAAAAATTCTACCAAGTGTTTGGAGATGTCAGTAGATGCTTATAACTTAGCTTCATGCAAAAACCCAGTGTTGTTCTATGAAAAATTTGAGTGAATCATCTCCATTTTCATTCTGGTCCAGTTTGGTGATTTGTACTGCAACCCTAATTTATTTTGCTCTGGTGCCCTTGAGCTTTTTCCTACTTATAGTCCTCCCTACCAAACCCTTAAGTCCAGGAGTTTGGACCCATTGGAGTATTTTTAGTGCATGCAATGGTAGCCTTTAGTTTCTGCCCAAAACTGGTTTTCTCAAAAACTTGCACTAACAAATTTCTGTTTTTGCCAAACTAACCTTACCACCTTCTTTAGCTCCTAAAGAGACTAGGATCTGGTGAGTTTGGCCACCCCAAGAGTTGCCTAGATGCCCATGGCATTCTGTCGAACACCTTGTGTGCAGGAACAGTTTTGGCATGTTTTCTAGTTTGCATTGTGAACTTGAGCCCCTGACCCATCCAGCATGTCCACTAACATACCAGATGTCCCTAACCCTGGCCTGTTGACTACCAGCATCACCCAAGCTCTCTAGCACGCGCTGGCATTTCGTCGAGCACTTGGTGTGCGTGCTCTGGGCGCGGCCGGAGCGCGCGTTTTGCACGTGCGTGCGCACGGGTCGCCGCGTCGCACCCCTGGCCCTTGCTCGCCCGCAGAGCCGCGCCCTGCTCTCGCCCACTCACCAGAACCATCCAAGCCTCCCTGGCGCCCTACAGCGCCGCCGTCAGGGCTCCCTTGGCGGCACGCCGGCGTCGGCAGCGGGCTCTGCCGTGGACGGCGCCGCCCAAGCCACCCGCGCGCGCCAGCTGCCCCCTGGGAACAGCCCGAGCCTATCCACAAGCACGTCGGCACGCGCTCGTCGCCGCCACGTAGTCCTGCAGCTACAGAACAGTGGTCGCCGGCGGTCCTATCCACGGCCGCCCCGGGACCGACCTCGAGCGCCTATTTAAGGGGACCCCGAGCTCAACCTAGCACTCAGGCGACCCCATTCTAACCCCTTAGTGCCCCCATCACCCAGCAATCGACGTCGGGAAGCTTTCTTCCCCGCCTCCGGCTAGTTCGGTCGCCGCCGCAATCCAGTACAGTACGCCGCAGCCAGGCCCTCCCCCGTCCAACCAACGCCACCAACCGTCTCCCCATAGTCTTGCGGAGCTGCCCAGCGCCTCAGACTCGACCAAGGACCACCATAGCCCGAAGCCCGCTTTGCTCCCGAACCACCGTCCGCCGCGGAGCTCGCCGCCGGTGACTCCTTCCACCTCCGTCGACCCAGTGACCACTGGGAGGACCGCCCCGGTCTGGCGGGTCCATCCCTGCCCTCGGGTGCCCTCGAAGAGCCGCCGTTCATCGACGGCGATCGCCGGAGTCCCGCCACCGTTCGGGCAGAGAGAGAGGAGGGAGGGAAGACCAGTCAAACCTGACCAGTGGGCCCCCTGGACCCACTGTCAGTGACCGGCGCGCCCGTCCACTCTGGTTAAGTGATAGCGCAAAATCCCGAGTACGTCACCTCTGCTTCTAAAGCGTATTCTTCCCCGAAGCGTTTTCTTTTCTGGTTTTATTTAAAAACAGAACTTTGACTAATCTTTGACTGGCTATAACTTTTAAAATAAAACTCCAAATGAGTTGATTCTTTTTCCTACCTCTCTCAAATTTCATCTAGTTTATTTTAAGATTTATTACAAAAATATTTGGGACAAATTTTTGTACTGCTTTTGAAATGTGTGTTATTTGAATATTTCTCAAAATAGGATTATTGGAGAAAAGGCAACCTTCAAAAAGTGCACCCCCACATGCATACACTTGAAGGCAAGCATTCTGAACCCTGGCTTAATATTTTTGGATGTTGTTGATATGGTTACAACATCACCTTGACTTGGAGCATACGCTATTTTATGTGACGATAAAATCATACGCATGAGTGCAAAATGGAGATTTTCTTTGCTGTTATAAATGGATATGCTGGTGATAGTGATCATCCTCGTAAGCTTCTCATGCATACCGGAAGGAAGTCGGGAAAGTCGCGGTCTTGGGTAGACGCGAGCTTGTCCCTAGTTCCTCGTTGAGACGAGTATGTCCGGTATGGCATGGTGAGGCTTGATGAGTGTTAAGCTTATCTGTTATTGGAAATATATTTGTTATGGCAATCATGCAAAGAATACTTGAACCTCCTGAGTCGGCCGTAGATCGAGTCTTGTTCCAGTAACCCCCATACTTGCTTCGTACTACCACTTGTCCCTGCCATAGGTAGGGTACGGTTCAGTAAGTTGTCAACCCCTTTCTAGCACACACCGTACAGAGAGGCCGTGATGAGGGTCCCATGGCCATGGATTAAAGCCAGTCATCCGGTCAGGGGGCATGGGTATTTCGGTTGTAGCCGAAGGGGTAGCTCCCCTAGTTTGCGCGCGGTATAAATTTTGTGATCCCATGCTACATCGAGGTTGTAGCCTCCCCACTTAGAGTTTTGCTTGACAGGTGTCGTGGGTGATTCCAGACACCGGTAAGTTAAGCTGGTGTGTGCAGGTCAGGCGTGTTTTCAATTAAAAGACCGTAGACGGAATTAGTCCCGATGGACTAAAGAAATCCGTTACCCGTGGGTAAAGAGTACACCCTCTGCAGAGATTATACATCTATTCGAGTAGACGTATCCATGGTTAAGGACTACAGTCTAGGATGGGTCAAGTGTCGGTCTTAGTGTCGGTCTTCAGAGGAAAAACTGTTAAACCAGAACTTGGATCATGACTTGTGACTGGTGACGATTATGATTACTATTATTATGGACTAACCATTTACATTATTTGAATTATTGAGTATCTCTGGGACGGTTCTACCTCCTGGATACCCACTGCAACCATTCTATTATAAGCCCTTTATGTGGTGTCGCTCAGACGCCCGACTACGGCATGCTTGTTATTTAATTATCCTTTATAAGCCCTTTATGCGGTGTCGCTCAGACGCCCGACTGCGGCATGCTTGTTATTTAATTATCCTTTATAAGCCCTTTATGCGGTGTCGCTCAGACGCCCGACTGTGGCATGCGTGTTATTTCTTTTATTTATAAGCCCCTTATGTGGTGTCGCTCAGACGCCCGACTGAGGCATGATTTATTCTACTTTCCTTTCGAGGCGTCGCTTCAGACACTCGATCGGTGCATTCCATGTCTACTCCCGTAATGCATTTTTAACTTGCATGCGTGCATCATGAATATTTTTTTTATCTCATGACTGACGTTATGGTCATAGAATATTTCGGAGCATGATTACCCCTGGTTATATTATACCCGTGTTCTTGATGTTTGCGAGTACATTCAAACATACTCACTGGCTTGTCCCTGGCTATTGTCTTGGCCAGATTTCTTGCGTGGAGAAGAGCGTTGCGACGACAGCCCCGGAACCTACGCAGTGTTGACAGCAGCCTCGCGAAGATAGGAGTTATCCTGGTCAGCTGTTCTTGTGGGAAATGGAGTCCCATAGACGCAGATGAACCACAAACCGCTTCCGCCATCAACCACTAGAAACCAAGTGTTGTACTCATAGGTCACAATGGTCTTGTACTTCATATTTTGTACTTTGCTTGGAATTCTTGTATCAAGTTGGTGCCTCATCAGCTAACAGTAATCCTGGGGCTGGTGAGCACAAGGGCCATTTTCTGGAGAATTAATATCCCGAAAACCCGGTCCTGACAGCAGTTGTCATGGAGCGAAAGGAGGCAGGGAAAGAGTACCCAGTCCAGCGACTGGCTTACTATGTTAGTGAGGTCTTGACTAAATCCAAGCAAAGATATCCACATTGGCAAAAGCTGGTGTTCGGGGTGTTCATGGCAAGCCGCAAGTTGAAACATCATTTCCTTGGGCATCCTATCACTGTGGTCAGCTCTGCTCCTTTGGGAGATATTATTCAAAACAAAGAAGCCACCGACCGGGTTGCTAAGTGGGCAATTGAGCTTGGACCTCATAATCTGAAATATGTGCCAAGGATGGCTATTAATCTCAAGCTTTGGTGGACTTCATAAATGATTGGACAGAGTTGCAAACACCCGAAGAGAAGCCTGACAACACATACTGGATAATCCACTTTGATGGTTCCAGGCATGCTCTCGCTTGAACTATGTCGGTATTTCCCCAAAGAGGAAGGGATGATGCAGTACAACTTCAGTAGGTATTTCCCTCGGTTATGAAACCAAGATTATCGAACCAGTAGGAGAACCAAGCAACACTATGTAAACGGTACCTACACACAAAGAACAAATACTTGCAATCCGACGCGTAAGAGGGGTTGTCAATCCCTCTCGGGTAAAAGATAGATTGGTTTGTATAATTTTGGATAAGTAGATCTTGCAAATAAACAAAATAAAATAAATAAAGATTAGGGTTTTTAGAATAATACATCTGAAAACAAAAGCAAATAAAAATAGATCTCAAATTAAATATGATAAAGAATATACCCGGGGGCCGTTGATTTCACTGGTGCCTTCTCTCGAGAAAAATAGCATACGGCGGGTAAAAAAATTATTGTTGGGCAATTGATAGAATTTCAAATAATTATGACGATACCCAGGCAATTACAAAACAGTATAACAAAGCCACCTACAAGCCATCACAGCGATTTGACGTTGTCAGCCGTCGGATTCAGCATAGAAACGGCCTAGATTGTTCCGTTACTCCCCCACCCAGCGCCAGTGTTTTCACTGCATCGCGACCTACTGGACCCATGTAAACAGGTTGTTGCTCCGCAGGTCGAGCTGAATGTGCCCTGCTTGATCGGTCCCTTCAGAGGCCGAATGCGCGCAAAGGCACGGTAAGGGAAAACTCCCATCCATCCCAAGGAACCGCTCGTTCCCCGCAGCAGCGGCGCGCCTTGCCGCCCCGTCACCATTCCTCCCGCTTCCGCGCTTCTCCACGTGCACCCGGGCCTGGGTGCCTTCTCTTCTTCCTCCTTAGGCTCTGACCAAGGATGATTACGGGAGGAAGACCATGGATAATCATTCCATCAATCAATCGGCGCCCGCCTAGAATTTATGATAGCGAAGAGGCTGGGCCGGCAACGCGTGCATGATCCAGCTTATATTATGTTTCATTACTTTCATTTCTGCATTATTTCTCGTGTCTTACCTCCCGCTATTCATCACCCAAATTCCTTGCTTACATACTTCTACTTGTTTCAGGAATGAGGAGTGTTAGAATTTTCTCATGTCAGTAATTACTGCGTGTCAGATCAGAGCTTTATTTGCAAGAAAGGCTTCCAGGCCGGTGGCTTCTTCTTTCTCCTAATTGTTAATCCTTTGCACCTTTTTAACTTGCTATGTATTGTGGGCTATCTCTTCACTTTTATTCCAGTCGCCATATCCTTTTCTGTCGTCGGTTGTGCTCTATTTTTTAATATTCATAGTTCATGTGTGCCACACGGCACACCTCACTAGCATAAAACGCCTAAACATTCTCAAGTACACGATCAAGGAGCCGATGATTGTTTGTG
Source organism: Triticum aestivum (assembly GCF_018294505.1). Classification (NCBI taxonomy): domain Eukaryota; kingdom Viridiplantae; phylum Streptophyta; class Magnoliopsida; order Poales; family Poaceae; genus Triticum; species Triticum aestivum. The sequence continues at coordinate 134,024,938 of NC_057799.1, forward strand.
TCTAATAAAATTTATTTTCTTTGTAGCAGGTTTCAGCATGGCTTGATCTATCTGCATTGCAGCAGTAGAATAACACTCACACAGTTAAGGGTATACATTCACACTGGTGCCACATACATTCAGTAAGTTATTGTGCCTCATTTTTTGTATGCTTCAACTAGAAAGTATCAACCCAACACGATATGTCTAGGTCTCAGAAGCAACAAAGTCAAAATGCTTGTTTTTGTTGTTCTGGACTGTTTTTTTGTACCAGAAAGAAAAAACCCCTTGTTTCTCCCAAGGCCAAGGATCATAAAAAAATTAAAAAACAGATGGATGCATACATACAATTGTTTTCTTCTTCCTAGGTCTAGCACTTCATGAAGCATTTGTTTCAGGGTAGCTCCATATTGCATTTCGTAATCATCTTGTTCACCAAGACATCATCTTCGCATTGTCCTCCTTCAAGCGCCATCACTCTAGCAGAGGTATAAGCAAATGACTCTGGATCACACCACCTCCCAAAAGATCAGCCATTGGCCTGAATACACATGTTGGACATAGGCGAAAGTAACTCAAATTTGTTTGATGTTTCGAGCCCATGGATTTCCCAAATTGACATTCCTAATAGGATGCCCTGTAACCCTAATACCTCCAACAAGATCTCCTCGTGTTGCGGGAGAACACCGATGGTGCAAGTGATTGTTGCACGCCAGCAACGACCACATCGATCCGTTCCATAATTTGAATTATTCAAAATTATCATCCCAAATCCACACCCAACACTGTAATTTTGAACCTTTCAATTTTCTTAACTTTTTCAATGACTAAATTTTCTCAAACATTTTGTTCTTTTGTTAATATTGGTGGGCGTGGCAACGCGTGCCTCCATGTTCTAGTGATCATTATATAGGCATCACGTCCAAGATTAGTAGACTCGTGTTGGGCCTCCAAGCGCAGAGTATTGTAGGACAGTAGCACTTTTCCCTCAAGTGGATGACCTAAGGTTTATCGATCCATGGGAGGCGTAGGCTGAAGATGGTCTCTCTCAAACAACCCTACAACCAAATAACAAGAAGTCTCTTGTGTCCCCAACACACCAAATACAATGGTAATTTGTGTAGGTGCACTTGTTCGGCGAAGAGATGGTAATAAAAGTGTAGTAATGATAGTAGATATTGATTTTTGTGATAGGAACAATAAAAAATAGCAAGGTAGCAATTGATAAAACAGAGCACAAACAGTATTGCAATATAATACCCCATTGTAACCACAACTATTCATATGCAAGACATATATCAAATGCTCTCAAATCCATAAAAATATTCAATCCAATAAGAACAAAATCTCAAAGGGAAAACTCAATTCATCACAACAAGATAGAGAGGGAGAAACACCATATGATCCAACTATATTAACAAAGCCCGCGATACATCAAGATCGTGCCATCAAGAACACGAGAGAGAGAGAGAGAGAGAGAGAGAGAGAGAGAGATTAAACACATAGCTACTGGTACAAACCCTCAGCCTCGAGGGTGGACTACTCCCTCCTCATCATGGTGGCCACCGGGATAATGAAGATGGACACCGGTGATGATTTCCCCTCTGGCAGGGTGCCGGAATGGGGTCTAGATTGGTTTTTCGTGGCTACAGAGGCTTGCCGCGGCGGAACTTCCGATCCAGGGTTACCCCGAGGGTTTTTGGAATATTTGGCAATTTATAGGGCAAAGAGGCGGTGCGGGAGGCCACCGAGGTGGGCACAACCCACCAGGGCATGTCTGGGCCCCCAGGCGCGCCCAGGCAGGTTGTGCCCCCCTCGCGGCACCCCTTTGGTACTTTTTTGGCCCAAGTTGTGTCTTCTGGTTCATAAAAATTCTCCAAAAAGTTTTGCTGCCTTTGGACTCCGTTTGCTATTGATTTTCTGTGATGTAAAAAAAAGCAAAAAACAACAGCTAGCACTGGGCACTATGTCAGTAGGTTAGTCCAAAAAAATGATATAAAGTTGCTATAAAATGATTGTAAAACATCCAAGAATGATAATATAACAACATGAATACTTCATAAATTATAGATCGTTGGAGACGTATCAGCATCCCCAAGCTTAATTCCTACTCGTCCTCGAGTAGGTAAATGATAAAAGTAATAATTTATGAAGTGAGAATGCTAGCAAAGTGCATAAGTTTGATCAATGATAATTTCAATCACTTTTCCTAGCATCATAAAAACAATTCTTTCTCATAGAACTTCTCATGTTAAAGTAGCAACCAATTCACATGTTAAGGTTCAAACAATGAATTCTCTTGAAACTCAACAACCTATATTCTTAATCACCAAACAATTGCAATTCAACTTATTCAACAAAGTCTAAGTAAGAGCTCCACATACTCAATCATCATATAGTCTTCCATGATTGCTAGTACGGAAAGCATATTCTTAGAACAAATGGCATCCATTGAACACAGTGAAAGATAGGGGCTTAATGTTTCGCCTCCCAACTCATTTATCATATAGATAATTGTCAATAATAATAAATCATGATCAAATATCACTACTAGGGAAAAGCCTAGTAGTAGCGTGGGTTAAATGCTTATCAGTAGCGCGGGTGGCTGCACTACTGATACGGCGCTACAGCTAAAGGTTAGCAGTAGCGTGTGTTTACCCGCGCTACTGATATGTCCACTTAGTAGTTGCACTTCCTGGAAAGGGCGCTAGCGCTTCTCTGAACCCGCGCTACTACTATTATTTCATATTATATTTCTTTTTTATTTGATCAAGATAGGCCCTGACTCTCCATTATGGAGAATGGAGATTATCCTGTCTCCAATTCTTGCCCTTCGCACAATGTTGCTTTCAAGTAGCTCCCTACATTAACCATACATTTTTTCCAATCTTTGATTGTCATGGCTTCATCGGTTTTAGAAATCCGATATGGACAGGAGTGATTCGTAGGATGACCTGGCCGTATGTTCAAAACATCAAGGCGACCTTTCCGAAACATCAGATGAGGCACATAATCCTTCGGGATTTTTTGTTGAAAAACATAGTAATAAATTCGTAGTTAGCAATGTAGTTCAGTTTTAGAAGAACTCATGCAAAAGATGCACGGATGTCGTAATAGTAAAAAATCTTACCATGGCATCTCCATGGATGTTACCGTAGTTCAACACATGCACTAGTGGCACGTATTGACCATAATGTGGAGGAGTTTGATAATAGATATTGTAATTCTCAAGATCAGTAATAAATGAGATCAGATGATTTTTCTCCTGATAAGTTAATTCTGAGCCATCGGTGTAGTAGGTTCTGTCTACCATCTTCCGCACATTCTTTGAAGAATGAAAATAAGTTGTCAATGGAAATAAGCTATCAACTATTTTGAAATAAACAATATAAATTATTTAATAACTATGTTTGAGAAACTCACATAGCGGTAGAATTGGAAGCGTATCAATAAGAATCCAAATGTCCATATTGTCTTGGGCGATGTCAGGATCACCAAGATCCATGGTGACAAGCATATCCTCATGAAAATCATACATCTTGTAAAGTGCTTCGCAATTTGGGCAACCAAAATGGGTTACACTCTCAGAATTGTACAGATTTACTTCAAAAATCCATACCATGATGGGTCCTTAGGTGAATTTTCTTTGTTTCCGTACTTTGCTTAGGAGAGTAACCTGCAAACATGGCCGGCCACTTGGGCAAGCACATATCCTATTTGAGCAACACAAGATATACATGTTTATATCTACATCATATGAGCATTCAAACTTGACGGTCATTGTATTTCAATGGTTGAAAATACGAAATATCTTATAGGACTCGTATTGACATGGAGATTTGGCTGGTCTTACCTCGAGGTCGGAGGGGGTCGGTGACAGGGACGACGGCGGGGATGATGGAGGGGCTCCTTGATTTCTGCAAAAACAAAAACCCTATAAGCTATCAACTAATCAAATGCATACGCCTTGCATAGTGGGGTCCAATTTGAGCATTCAAAATAGGAGTACTTCTCCAATTTGAGCATTCAATAAGAAAAACCAAATCGTAAAATAAATAAGTATTCAATTAGCATGCATTCAATAAGAAAACTAAATCATCTCTTGCATCCGTAGATCGTCGAATATTATCACAAATACACCTCGAATAGTATCATACATATAACACACTAATACAGCTAAAACCCTAGCGAACGACGGGTATCAGCGCGGGCGGTGGACACCCAAAGAGAAGGAACCATCACAGGATCATAGCTCTAGTGAGATCCCTGAAGAACCTGCCAGGAATTGGAGAACCTTCCCTCCAACGCAACCATGTAGCGACGAACGTGCTCGTCCTCCTCGCTGACACGGTGACGTACCACCTCCGCAGGGGACGAAAGCCTCCGCACCGTCACTGGCCCATGCGACCGCCACCAAAGAAGGTTCAGGTCAACGACGGGCTAGCTCCTCACCAAGTTGCGCCCCCGGAAGGTAGCACCTCCCAGTACCAGCCCGGCGGAGCCCAGTTCTGGACATGGCCCCTCTAATCAAGCAGGTGTCCTCTGCCGAGTCGACGACGAGGATGCGGGATAGGCATCATCGACGTCGATGCGGGAATAATTTCTTTAACTGAACAAATAACAACAAATGTGACATGTTCAAAATATGACATGTCCATTTCAAAATGAATCAACCTAAAGTATTGTTAAATACACCGAAAAATAAACTAGTTCTATTAATTTTCTTACTAAAAATAAGCTAGTTCTATAGTAAAATTTTAATTAGACTAGTTCTATTAATTCAACTAGTTCAACTAAGCACTTACTATAAATAAAAATAAACTAGTTCTTACTAAAAATAAACTAGTTCAACTAGTTCTATTAATTTTCTTACTAATTCTATTAAACACTTACTAAAAACAGTAAAAAAACTACATTATACAATAGTAAAAAACTACAGTAAAAAACAGAAAAAATAGAGATGGAGGGAGGAGGAAGGGAGTAGGGCTGCCGGCGTAGGAGGGAGGAGGGACGAGGGGGCGGCCGGAGGAGGAGGGAGGAGGGGGCGGCCGGAGGAGGAGGGAGGAGGGAGGAGGGAGGAGGAAGGATGGAGGGAGTACCTCGGTGGAGGAGCAGCGTGGCGGCGGCGGACGACGGGGCATGCGCGGGAGAGTGACTGAGAGGGAGAATGAGTGAGAGGGTCGGCCGTGTGGGGAGGATAAGGTAGGGTTAGTAGTAGCGCGGGTTCGTGAAAAGCGCTACTGCTACGGAGCATAGCAGTAGCGCCGGGTACGGATACGCGCTACTACTAAGTGGGGCTAGCCATGTGCACCTAGTTCAAACTTAGCAGCAGCGCGTTTTGCTAGTACGCGCTACTGCTAAAATGATAGCACTAGCGCGGTTTATTTACACGCGCAACTACTAAGTAGCAGTAGCGCATGATTTTGTCCAGCGCAACTGCTAAGATGCTGTGTATAAGGTTTTCCCTAGTAGTGCATATTTGACTGGTTGCCAACTAGAGAATAATTAAGGTTGAAATGAGATTTCAATCTATTGTCTCTTACATAAAAGTAAATACTGAAAAGTAAAAATAGGCCCTTCGCAGAGGGAAGCAGAGGTTGTCATGCGCTTTTTACTTTTGGATGCCCAAGCTCTTAATGCAAAGGAATGTCATGTTATATTGCCCCTTATGATAGCAACCTTTATTATGCAATCCGTCGCTTTTATTACTTTGCCATCACAAGTTCGTACAATGCTCAATTTTTCCTTACAATAAAAGATCAAACATATTTAGGAGCAATTTTTATTGCTTTATGCATCGATGACAACTTACTTGAAGAATCTTATACAATCCATAGGTAGGTATGGTGGACACTCATGGCAAGAAACTGGGTTTAAGGGTTTTTGGATGCACAAGTAGTATCTCTACTTAGTACGAATTTTTGGCTAGCAAAAGATCCTTGGCAAACACCACATGTTGGATGATCCATAACAATATAACTTCTATGCAAATATACCCAAACATAACTCATTACGTTGTCTTCCTTGTACAACTTCAACTAATTTGCTCAAGTTTGAAAATAATTAATGGGTATTCACAATCATAGAAGATGTCCAAGATAATATATTTGCATGTGAAAGTTCTCTTCCTTATACTAATCATTCATGAATTGCTTGTATGACCAATATTGTGATTGTCAAGCTACAGAAGATTTCACTTTCTAAACCCAATGTCAAGCTACTACTAGGCATGATATGAACATATAATTTCAACTTCATGATATTCAATTCATTCAATAATTTACTCATAGCGTATAGGTGAAGCACGTGAGTAAATGACAAACTACTCGAAAAAGATATAAGTGAAGATCAAACGAGTAGTTAAGTAAATGGGTAGCTATTTGAGGGCTCTCTTTTATTTAAAAATTTCAGATCTAAGATCTTTGTTAAAACAACAAGCAAAAAAATTGTCATTCTAAGAATAGCACAACTCATGTGAAGAAGCAAAAACTTAGGCTCAACCGAGACTAACCGATAATTGTTGATGAAAAAAAGGTGGGATGCCTACCGGGCATCCCCAAGCTTAGATGCTTGAGAATTCTTGAAATTTATCTTGGGATGCCTTGGGCATCCCCAAGCTTGATATTTTTTTGTCTCCTTAATTCCTCTCATATCACGATTTCCCTAATTCTTAAAAACTTCATCCACACAAAATTCAACAAGAACTCGTGAGTTAAGTTAGTATAAATCAATGCAAAAACTCTATCATTCCCTACTATAGAAAATCACTAAAATTATTATTTAACATTGCATACTAAATGCCTCTACATATTTAATAGTCATATCCTCAAATAGAATCATTAAACAGGCAAACATATGCAAACATAACAGCAATCTGCCAAGATAGGAAAGTCTGTAAAGGATGCAAGAATATCAATACATTTTTAACTCCAACAATTCTGAAAATTTACCACACTGTAGAAAATTTATCATATCTTATTGTGCAAAAAGTTTCAACATTTTATCACATTCTGACTTTTCTCAGGAATTTTTGCAACAACGATAAACTTTCTGTTTTGAAACAGCAACATGTAGACTTGCAAAATAAGCATGGTAAAGGCCATCCTTGACTTTTTTATTGAAATGAAAGATGCAAAACATTATTATAAATAGCATCAAGCAAATACAAATAAAATAAAATGACGCTCCAAGCAAAACACATATCATGTGACGAATAAAAATATAGCTCCAAGTGAGGTTACCGATAATGTCGGAGACGAAAGAGGGGATGCCTTCCGGGGCATCCCCAAGCTTAGTTGCTTGGATATTCCTTAGATATTACCTTGGGGTGCCTTGGGAATCCCCAAGCTTAGGTTCTTGTCACACTTTATTCTCCTCATATCAATATCTCACCCAAAACTTGAAAACTTCAAACACACAAAACTTAACGGAACTTCGTGAGATGGGTTAGTATGATAAAGATAAATCATTCACTTTGGTACTGTCAAGATAAGATTCATAATTGTTCTCACACAATGCCTAATGTACCCTACAATTTCTACAACTTATATTAAGAAATATAAGCCATTGAAACCATAAAACAAGCCAACTATGCATTGAAAACAGAATCTGTCAAAAACAGAACAATACATAAAGATATGAATTAAGGTCATACTTCTGTAACTCCAAAAATTCTGAAAATTTAAGAAAACGTATAAAATTTGTAGATCAAACAATTGTAAAGAAAATTCAGAGTTTTTCGATTTTGTGAATTTAAAAAATTCTGTTACTGGGCGCAAAAGTTTCTGTTTTGCATAGAATCAAGTCAACTATCATCCACACTATCCCAAAGGCTTTACTTGGCACTTTATTGAAATAAAAGCTATAAAAAATGATTACTACAGTAGACTAATCATGTGAATACAAAAAAAACAGTAGGTAAAAGTGTTGGTTTGTCTCCCAACAAGCGCTTTTCTGTAATGCCTTTTAGCTAGGCAGGATGATTTCAATGATGCTCGCATAAAAGATAAGAATTGAAACATAAAGAGAGCATCATGAATCACATGACAAGCACATTTAAGCCTAACCCACTTCCTATGCATAGGGATTTTGTGAGAAAACAACTTATGGGAACAAGAATCAACTAGCATAGGAAGGCAAAACAAGCAAAACTTCAAGATTTTCAACACATAGAGAGGAAACTTGATATTATTGCAATATGTAAAAGCATATGTTCCTCTCTCATAACAATTTTCAGTAGCACCATGAATGAATTCGACAATATAAATATCACATAAAGCATTATTTTCATGATCCACATGCATAGAATTTTTATTACTCTCCACATAGGCAAATTTATTCTCATGAATAAATGTGGGAGCAAACTCAACAAAATAACTATCATGTGATTGAAAATTAAAATCATGATGACAAGTTTCATTTTCATCATTATTCAATATAACATACATGTCATCACCATAATCATCATAGATAGCAACTTTGTTATCATAGTCAATTGGAACCTCTTCCAGAATAGTGGATTCATCCCTAAATAAAGTCATGACCTCTCCAAATCCACTTTCATCAATATAATCATCATAAATAGGAGGCATGAAATCATCATAATAAGGTTTCTCATCAAAACTTGGGGGTCTAAAAATATCATCTTCTTCAAATATAGCATCCCCAAGCTTATGGCTTTGCATATCATTAGCATCATGGAAATTCAAAGAATTCATACTAACAACATTGCAATCATGCCCATAATTTATGTCAAACATTTTATTGAATTCTTATTCTATCAATTGAGCACAATTTTTCGATCTATCATTTTCAAGAAAGACATGATAAAGACGAATATTATGAGGCCACCTCAATTCCATTTTTTTGTAGTTTTCTTTTACAAACCAAACTAGTGATAAAACAAGAAACTAAAAGATTCAATTGCAAGATCTAAAGATATACCTTCATGCACTCACCTCCCCGGCAACGGCGCCAGAAAAGGGCTTGATGTCTACTACACAACTTGTTCTTGTAGACTTGTGTTGGGCCTCCAAGCGCAGAGTTTTGTAGGACAGTAGCAATTTTCCCTCAAGTGGATGACCTAAGGTTTATCAATCTGTGGGAGGCGTAGGATGAAGATGGTCTCTCTCAAACAACCCTGCAACCGAATAACAAAGAGTCTCTTGTATCCCCAACACACCAAATACAATGGTAATTTGTATAGGTGCACTAGTTCGGTGAAGAGATGGTAATAAAAGTGTAGTAATGATAGTAGATATTGATTTTTGTGATAGGAACAATAAAAAACAGCATGGTAGCAATTGATAAAACGGAGCACAAATGGTATTGCATGCTTGAAAATGAGGCCTAGGGTCCATACTTTCGCTAGTGCAATCTCTCAACAATGCTAATATAATTGGATCATATAACCATCCCTCAACGTGCGATGAAGAATCACTCCAAAGTTCCTATCTAGCAGAGAACATAAGAAGAAATTGTTTGTACGGTACGAAACCACCTCAAAGCTATTCTTTCCGATCAATCTATCCCAGAGTTCATACTAAAATAACACCAAGCTATTCTTTCTGATCAATCTAACCAGGAGTTCGTACTAAAATAACACCATATGATACACATCAACCAACTCTAATGTCATCTAGATACTCCAATATCACTGCGAGTATCCGTGAGTTGATTATGCGACATGCATCAAACAATTTCATATTCATAATACTCAATCCAACACAAAGAACCTCAAGGAGTGCCCCAAGATTTCTACCGAAGAAACAAAGATGAGAAGGTGTATCCACCCCTATGCATAGATTACCCCAATGTCACCTCGGGAATCCACGAGTTGAGTGCCAAAACATATATCAAGTGAACCAATATAATACCCCGTTGTCACCACGGTTATTCATATGCAAGACATATATCAAGTGCTCTCAAATCCATAAAAATATTCAATCCGATAAGAATGAAATCTCAAAGGGAAACTCAATTCATCACAACAAGATAGAGAGGGAGAAACACCATATGATCCAACTATATTAACAAAGCCCGCGATACATCAAGATCGTGCCATCAAGAAAACGAGAGAGAGAGAGAGAGAGATTAAACACATACCTACTGGTACAAACCCTTAGCCCCGAGGGTGGACTACTCCCTCCTCAGCATGGTGGCTACCAGGATGATGAAGATGGCCACCGGTGATGATTTTCCCCTCCGGCAGGGTACCGGAACGGGGTCTAGATTGGTTTTTTGTGGCTATAGAGGCTTGTGGCGGCGAAACTTTTGATCTAGGGTTACCCCGAGGGTTTTTGGAATATTTGGCAATTTATAGGGCGAAGAGGCGGTGCGGGAGGCCACTGAGGTGGGCACAACCCACCAGGGCGCAGTCTGGTACTTCTTTGGCCCAAGTTGTGTCTTCTGCTCCATAAAAATTCTCCAAAAAGTTTTGCTGCGTTTGGACTCCGTTTGGTATTCATTTTTTGCAATGTAAAAAAAAGAAAAAAATAACAACTGGCAATGGTGTAAGGGCATCTTCTGCCTTAGAGTTTTGGTGATGATGACAACACACATGTGGACTAATCGTGCGCCATAGTTTTCTCATGTACACATTGTGTGTCGCAAGACGGTCAGGCCTTCCCTCTATGCAGAAAAGATCGAAGACAGAGTTTCTGACATTTTTATTCCTTTGGTCATAGGATATTCGTACTATTAAGAGGGAATCCACATCGGAAGGTATTGGGTGAATCACTTCACGTACACATTCTCTGCACCCACCATATACCCTCCGTTTGAGGAGAGAGAGGTTCCCCAAAGTCCTCTGTCCTGTGCAGTTCTACCCATGGCGGTAGTACCGCTCCATAGAGCGGTAGTACCGCTCTATTGAGCGGTTGTACCGCTGGCCGGTAGTTCCGGTCATACCACCGCTCCAAGTACCGCTCAGGGGTGACTCCCTTCTGTACCGGGTACGGTGGTAGACTGGTGGTGGAACGGAAGTTCCGGTTTGTCTCGACAAACCGGTACAACCGGTGTTCAGGGCGGTAGTACCGCCTTCGACTCCACCAACAAGGGACTGCTGGCCCAGAGGTAGCTCCGGCCCAACCACCGCTCTAGCTACCGGCCTGAGGTGTAAACTTTCTGGATGTGATGTGGTAGTCGAACGGTGGTGGAGCAGTAGTTCCGGTTTATTCTGATAGACCGGTACTACCGGGTGCGCCACCGGAAGTACCGCCCTGGTGCCCTAGCAAGGGTTTCCCGCATTCACCGGTTGTACCGGTGTCTATTGCGGAAGTACCGCTCCTATGCATTTCTGCGCATAACGGTTGGATCTGAGGGGACCCTTTTTAAGGAGGTGCTTCTCCCACCTCCCACCTACCTCTTGTCTCTCTCTCTCTCCTCCATTACTGCCATTGAAGCTCTCTTGCCCGATCTCTCTCTAGCCACTCAAACTTGTTGATTTGCTAGGGATTGAAGGAGGAGACCTAGATCTACACTTCCACCAAAGGATATTTGATTCCCCCATACTTTCTTGTGTGGATTTTGTTACTCTTGGGTGCTTGGTTGCCCTAGACGGAAGAGGTCACTTTGGAGCCACATTCCATTGTGGTGAAGCTTCGGGGTTTCGTTGGGAGCCTCCAATTAAGTTGTGGAGAGAGCCCCAACCTTGTTTGTAAAGGTCTGGTCGCCGCCTTCAACGGCACCAATAGTGGATTCACGGCATCTCACATTCTGTGAGGGCGTGAGGAGAATACGATGGCCCTAGTGGCTTCTTGGGGAGCATTGTGCCTCCACACCGCTCCAACGGAGACGTACTTCCCCTCAAAAGGAAGGAACTTCGGTAACACATCCTCGTCTTCACCGGCTCCACTCTTGGTTATCTCGTACCTTTACTTGTGCAAGCTTATTTGTGTTGTATCCCACTGGTGCGCGTCGGACCTAAACAAACAGTTTTTTACCCCTTTCCGCGACGGCATTTGGAACCGTCGCCAAGTGAATGTGTGTGATAGGGTGTCCTTCCCACACGACCCAGAAATCGTCGGGGATAGGCCCTCCTGGGACCCAGGCTGGGACCGTGTGCGATCGGGCGAGGCATCGAAACCCAATCATTTCCGTAGGTATGTACATCCCACACGGTGAATCTCAGAAATCGTTTCCATAGGTATGTACATCCCACACGGTAAATCCCATAAATCATTTCCATAGGTATGTACATCCCACACGGTGAATCCCAGAAAATCATTTCCGTTCGTATGTATATCACACACAGTCAATCCAAGGAATATGTTTCCGTTCTTATGTACATCCCACACAGTCAATCCAGGGAAAACGTTTCTGTTCGGATGTACATCCCACACAGTTTTATGTATATGCTCGTGTGTGAAAGGTGTAACTATCACACACGCTCTGCCTTGGTTAACTGTTTGCTTTCATTAACTACATCACACACGATTTGATGTAGAAAACTATGTGGCATTGAGCTATCCATCGCAAGTGCTTTTACTGCTAGAACCGTTTGCAAAGGTCCATAACACATTAACGGGTTTATTAGTTTATAATTAATAATTCCAGTATTACGCAAATTCACATTTCATATCGAACAACTGTTTGCCAATTTCATATCAGGCACATAAATATATTATGACATCACAGTACGGTAGCTACATGAAAACAACACAGTACAACATATAGCTAGTTCAACTTCATAAGAACAATATATTCATTTCCCTAATCGAGATCATCCAGGATCGTCTTATCCACCTCTGCTTTCAGTTCAGTAAGAACCCGTTTTGCACGGGCCAACTGGGAAAGTGCCTCCTCCTTCGCCAACACCATCTTAGCAAAGTCTTTTTAAAAAAATATGAGCTCATTCTCCACCTTCAAATTTTTATCCCGCATCTTGAAATATGCTTCAGCGTTGACAAGACTTTCTCTAAGCCTAGTTGTGTTCACTTCCTCATACATGCACCAGAGCTTCGTTAGGCACATCTTCAAAGACTGTGGCCACTCTTGATCAACCCACTCCAAGTAAGAACACTTCCGTTCATCCTATAATATTTAAAACTAGATCAGTAACAATTGTAGGGGAAATGGGTTTATAGCAACATAGAAAATCACCAATGCTTATTTTGAAAAACTGAAGAAACAGGTTAATTATGACATATCTTCTCAAAAAGATCAATGTGCAAATGAAATAATTGGTACTGAGACAACAACCAAATTCTGGAACATCAGAAGCTATAATTAACTACAACGACGCTACAAGTTCTTACTCATGTACAATAAATAACAAATTGAACATTTTAGGAGGAAGGTAAATATAACTGCAACAGCATAGTGACAGTGTTTGGATGACAGCAAATTGATACTAACAGGTGTGTACATGCACAAATTTAGTAACATAGAACTAATAGCACTAAGGTCGTCCACTATGTATGCCAAAACTGGTGTAAAGACAACTGTTGCTACATCTCGCACCGGTGCCCTGAACTGGCGAGCCGATGCAGCGAAAAAAAATCAGGGACCCGGACTCCGGAGCACATAGTTGCTCCGATGTCCGGTTCCTTCGTGCCATAAATATTTAGTATTTTACTGCTTGGCTGCTCGGATGTGTGGACCAAATTGGCTGCACAAACTGCTGAAGCGGTGCCAAATAATTTTCTAATGGCACCGCTGATGAGATGGCAACAATTTAAGATACTAGGTACAAACTGTGACACTGTCTTAGGACGCATTTGCTTGAAAGTGTGGTATGAATGGGTTGAGACCGTGACAGTGTCTGAATCACATCTAACAAATGATTTGTAACAACGGAAGAGCGTCTAACCTTCTCTACACATGCCAGAAACTTCCTCCCATTGTCCACAGAAACAAACGCAAGTAGCTTCACGCATGGAGATTGATCGTGACAACAAGCAGATAGATCTTCAGCCACCCCGCTCCATTCGTTGCCACTGATGGTCTTAGGGAGCTACAAGAGGAAGAAACGACTCAAATCGACCTCCGGGTAAAAATCCTTCATTCCAAGTCATAGCCCGAGAGAGAGAAGAGAGGCATACCCGGGTGGTGAAGGAGTAGTCGCCGGAGGAGGAACTGCTGGAGATGTCTTTGAAGAAGACCATGGCGACCCCGGCGGTAGGATGCGAGACGGCGAGAGCGAGGAAGTGGCTATAGCTTAGCAAGGAAGGAAGGAGGAAACAGGGGAAATGTGACTTGTGGTCAGGGAGAAAAGGGGGTGGGGAAGGGGGCGGGGGTAGATATTTTGGCGGTAGGCCAAAATTTTGGAAATGTGGAGGGAAACTTTGTGCGCGGTGCCGCCGGACCATTCACTTTGAACGATTGTGTGCATCGCAAACGATTCTTCTGCTTTACGTGCATGGGATGAGTTTGATAATTCAAATTTTGGTCTCAAGGCATGGGCACATTCACTTTGAACACGCGCGGTGGCGCCGGACCATTCACTTTGAACGATTGTGTGCATCGCAAACGATTCTTCTGCTTTACACGCATGGGATGAGTTTGATAATTCAAATTTTGGTGGAAAATTCCCCGGGTACGTCATTGCATAATTTAACATCGCTTGCTAATTTGGGTACACAGAAGAGCGTACAACAGACAGACCACACTTACTGAATCGAGCAATTTTAGTAATTATACAGAGCTAGTTGACCTAAACATTGCTCAAACAAAAGACCAGCATTAAAAACAAAGCCTAAGTACTCATAATTAAAAATCCGCCGCTGCGCCGGCGTATGCATCGTCGGTGTGAGATGAGACGTCGATGACTTGTCCTGGCGACATGCCGCCGTTGGTGGACTCCGCATTCCCCCCTGCTGAAGTCGACCGCGTCCTCGTCCTCGTCCTCGGCGCCGCCCTCAAGGTTGTAGTACTCATAGTAGTGGTTGCGCCAGAGCTCGCGTTGGTACTCCACCACTGATTCCTCGATGGACAGACTCTTCTCTACCTAGACCTCGGCCACGCGCAACTCCTCCTCCCGGCGCTCCTCGATCTCCACCGCCTCCTCCATCTCCAGCCCCCGCTCGGCGACCTCATGAGGAAGCAGGTGCTCCATGGACACCGCCGCCTTTTCAGACGTGGGTTGCATGCTGGAGTCCGAGGTGGCCTGGAATATCTTGGTGTGTGCATCATTGATCTTGGCGTGGATGGCCTCGACCCGGGCCAGGGCGACATCAGCGGCATGGACGGCAGCTCGAGCGCTCTCGGCGTTTGCAGCCGTCGTCGCAGCAGCAGCTGCAGCCGTCTCGGCTGCTGCAGCTGCCCTGTCGGCTGCCGCAGACGCCCTCTCGGCGGAAGCGGCTGCGCTCAATGCGGATGCGGAGGCACTCTCGGCGTAGGCGGCCGCGCTCTCGGCGCAGGCGGCCGCGCTCGTGGGGGACGCGGCCATCGTACGGGCCTTCATGAAGTGTTTCCACGGCCTCATCTTTACAAGAAGGGGGTGCGGGAATGGGGATCGGGATTCATGGATTCGGGGGTTGCCGGTGAAGCTTAAGGAGGGAGACTTAAATAGACCCAGATATTTTCATCGCAAACGGTTCCTAGAAAGCAACTGTGTGTGATGTTGTAGATATTTTTTATTAGCTATGAAAGACGAATTTGGAATAAAGTGTGAATGGATGGTGTTTTAAATGAAAGAGATTTTTTTAGTACTAATACAACTGTAACGTAAAATTTTGGAAAATTTCAGGGGTTATTTGACCTTCTAAGACATTTAAGTGATTTTCTAGCCATTTAATGATTGTAATTGAAATTTGAACTACATGTACATGCAGCAGCTAAGCATAACGGTTTTAAAACTCATATTTCGTGTACTTGTGTGCGATTTAATTCCTTGTGCAGTAAATTGGAAGGAATTTTCAAACAAATTGGTCTAACGGCTATGACAAAATTAAGTATGGAGTGACATGGCTTTTTAATTCCAAAAAATCAAAAAAAACAGAAACACATGAAACCTTGGTTGATGTAATGTCATGCCACCAAGATGATTTGGTAAAAAAATTGGCATGTTTGACCAAAGTTTGGACACACACCCCTCACAAACCGGAGCAACTCACTAGAAGGCTCGTGATTCCGAGAGGGAACAATGCATATTTGATGACGAACGGGAGATAGCTTCCTCTTACGGCCTTGAATGTTTTTTCTACGTCTAACGTGCACTACTACAACTGTAATGTGAATTTTTTGAAAACTCTAGGGGTCATTTGACCTTTTAAAGACATTTAAGTGATTTTCTAGCCATTTAATGACCGTAATTCAAATTTGAACTACATCTACATGCAACGCGTAACCGAAACGGTTTGAAAATTCATATTTGTGTACTTGTGTGCGAGTTAATTCCATGTGCAGTAAACTAGAAGGAATTTTCAAACATATTTGTATCACGACATGGACACATATGCATGAATACGTATGCATGGACTGGCATGGCATTTTAATTCCAAAAAAATCAGAAACACATGAAACCTTGGTTGATGTAATGTCATGCCACCAAGATGATTTGGTAAAGATATTGGCATGTTTGACGAAAGTTTGGACACACACCCCTCACAAACCGGAGCAACTCGCTAGAACGTTCGAGGTTCCGAGAGAGAACAATGCATGTTTGATGACGAACGGGAGATAGCTTCCTCTTATGGCCTTCAAATTTTTTCTACGTCTAACGTGCACTACAACTATAATCTGTAATTTTTGAAACTTCTAGGGGTCATTTGACATTTTAAAAACATTTAAGTGATTTTCTAACCTTTTAATGACCGTAATTCAAATTTGAACTACATCTACATGCAACGCCTAACCAAAACGGTTTGAAAAATCATATATGTGTACTTGTGTGCGAGTTAATTCCATGTGCAGTAAATTAGAATGAATTTTCAAACATATTGGTCTCACGACATGGACACATGCATATGTATGCATGGAGTGACATGGCATTTTAATTCAAAAAAATAGAAAAATGATCAGAAACACATGAAACCTTGGTTGATGTAATGTCATGCCACCAAGATGATGTGGTACAGAAATTGGAATGTTTGACGAACGTTTTGACACACGCCCTCACAAACCAGAGCAACTCGCTAGAAGGTTCGTGGTTCCGAGAGGAAACAATGCATGTTTGATGACGAACGGGAGATAGCTTCCTCTTACGGCCTTCAAATTTTTTCCTACGTTTAACGTGCACTAACAACTGTCATGTGAAAATTTGGTAAATTTCAGGGGTCATTTGACCTTCTAAAGACATTTAAGTGATTTTCTAACCATTTAATGACCGTAATTCAAATTTGAACTACATCTACATGCAACGCCTAACCAAAACGGTTTGAAAAATCATATTTTTGTGTACTTGTGTGCAGTAAATTCGAAGGAATTTTCAAACATATTGGTGTTAAAGCATGGGCACATGCATGGAGTGCATGCCATGGCATTTTAATTCCAAAAAATTATAAAATGATCAGAAAACATGAAACCTTGCTTGATTTAATGTCATGCCACCAAGATGATGTGGTAAAAAAATTGGTATGTTTGACGAAGGGTTGGACACACACCCCTCACAAACTGAAGCAACTCGCTAGAAGGTTTGTGGTTCTGAGAGGGAACAATGCATATTTGATGACGAACGGGAGATAACTTCCTCTTACGGCCTTGAAATTTTTTCTACGTCTAACGTGCACTACTACAACTGTAATGTGAAATTTTGGAAAATTCTAGGGGTCATTTGACCTTTCAAAGACATTTAATTGATTTTCTAACCATTTAATGACCGTAATTCAAATTTCAACTACATCTACATGCAACGCCGAACCATAATGGTTTGAAAAATAATATTTTTGTGCACTTGTGTGTGAGTTAATTCCATCTGCAGTAAATTAGAAGGAATTTTAAAACATATTGGTGTCAAGGCATGGGCACATGCATGGAGTGCATGCCATGGCATTTTAATTCCAAAAAATTAAAAAATGATCAGAAAACATGAAACCTTGCTTGATATAATGTCATGCCACCAAGATGATGTGGTAAAGAAATTGGCATGTTTGACGAAAGTTTGGACACACACCCCTCACAAACCGAGCAACTCGCTAGAAGGTTCGTGGTTCCGAGAGGGAACAATGCATGTTTGATGATTAACGGGAGATAGCTTCCTCTTACGGCCTTAAAAAAAATTCTACGTCTAACGTGCACTACTAAAATTGTAATGTGAAATTTTGGAAAATTATAGGGGTCATTTGACCTTTAAAAGACATTTTAGTTATTTTCTAACCATTTAATGACCGTAATTCAAATTTGAACTACATCTACCTGCAACGCCTAACCAAAACGGTTTGAAAAATCATATTTGTGTACTTGTGTGCGAGTTAATTCCATGTGCAGTAAATTAGAAGGAATTTTCAAACATATTGGTCTCACGACATGGACACATGCATACATATGCATGGAGTGACATGGCATTTTAATTCAAAAAAATAGAAAAATGATCAAAAACACATGAAACCTTGGTGATGTAATGTAATGCCACCAAGATGATGTGGTAAAGAAATTGGAATGTTTGACGAACGTTTTGACACACGCCCTCACAAACCGGAGCAACTCGCTAGAAGGTTCGTGGTTCCGAGATGGAACAATGCATGTTTGATGACGAGAGATAGCTTCCTCTTATGGCCTTCAAATTTTTTCATATGTTTAACATGCAACTGTCATGTGAAAATTTGGTAAATTTCAGGGGTCATTTGACCTTCTAAAGACATTTAAGTGATTTTCTAACCATTTAATGACCGTAATTCAAATTTGAACTACATCTACATGCAACGCCTAACCAAAACTGTTTGAAAAATCATATTTTTGTGTACTTGTGTGCTAGTTAATTCCATGTGTGGAATAAATTCGAAGGAATTTTCAAACATATTGGTGTCAAGGCATGGCCACATGCATGGAGTGCATGCAATGGCATTTTAATTCCAAAAAATTAAAAAATGATCAGAAAACATGAAACCTTGCTTGATTTAATGTAATGCCACCAAGATGATGTGGTAAAGAAATTGGCATGTTTGACGAAAGTTTGGACACACACCCCTCACAAACCGAAGCAACTCGCTAGAAGGTTCGTGGTTCCGAGAGGGAACAATGCATATTTGATGACGAACGGGAGATAGCTTCCTCTTACGGCCTTGAAATTTTTTCTACGTCTAACGTGCACTACTACAACTGTAATGTGAAATTTTGGAAAATTCTATGGGTCATTTGACCTTTCAGAGACATTTAAGTGATTTTCTAACCATTTAATGACCGTAATTCAAATTTGAACTACATCAACATGCAACGCCTAACCATAACGGTTTGAAAAATAATATTTTTGTGTACTTGTGTGCGAGTTAATTCCATGTGTAGTAAAATAGAAGGAATTTTCAAACATATTGGTGTCAAGGCATGGGCACATGCATGGAGTCCATGCCATGGCATTTTAATTCCAAAAAATTAAAAAATGATCAGAAAACATGAAACCTTGCTTGATTTAATGTCATGCCACCAAGCCGAGATGATGTGGTAAAGAAATTGGCATGTTTGACGAAAGTTTGGACACACACCCCTCACAAACCGAGCAACTCGCTAGAAGGTTCGTGGTTCCGAGTGGGAACAATGCATGTTTGATGACGAACGGGAGATAGCTTCCTCTTACGGCCTTGAAATTTTTTCTACGTCTAACGTGGACTACTACAACTGTAATGTGAAATTTTGGAAAATTATAGGGGTCATTTGACCTTTCAAAGACATTTTAGTGATTTTCTAACCATTTAATGACCGTAATTCAAATTTCAACTACATCTACATGCAACGCCTAACCAAAACGGTTGAAAAATCATATCTGTGTACTTGTGTGCGAGTTAATTCCATGTGCAGTAAATTAGAAGGAATTTTCAAACATATTGGTCTCACGACATGGACACATGCATACGTATGCATGGAGTGACATGGCATTTTAATTCAAAAAATAGAAAAATGATCAGAAACACATGAAACCTTGGTTGATGTAATGTCATGCCACTAAGATGATGTGATAAAGAAATTGGCATGTTTGACGAACGTTTGGACACACGCCCCTCACATTCCGGAGCAACTCGCTAGAAGGTTTGTGGTTCCGAGAGGGAACAATGCATGTTTGATGACAAACGGGAGATAGCTTCCTCTTACGGCCTTCAAAATTTTTCCTACGTTTAACGTGCAACTGTCATGTGAAAATTTGGTAAATTTCAGGGGTCATTTGACTTTCTAAAGACATTTAAGTGATTTTCTAACCATTTAATGACCGTAATTCAAATTTGAACTACATCTACCTGGAACGCCTAACCAAAACAGTTTGAAAAATCATATTTTTGTGTACTTGTGTGCGAGTTAATTCCGTGTGCAGTAAATTCGAAGGAATTTTCTAATATATTGGTGTCAAGGCGTGGGCACATGCATGGAGTGCATGCCATGGCATTTTAATTCCAAAAAATTATGAAATGATCAGAAAAACATGAAACCTTGTGCTACCTCTTGAGCATGCGTTGGTTTTTCCCTTGAAGAGGAAAGGGTGATGCAGCAAATTAGCGTAAGTATTTCCCTCAATTTTTGAGAACCAAGGTATCAATCCAGTAGGAGGCCACACGCAAGTCCCTCGTACCTACACAAACAAATAAGAACCTTGCAACCAACGCGATAAAGGGGTTGTCAATCCCTTCACGACCACTTGCAAAAGTGAGATTTGATAGAGATGATAAGATAATATTTTTGGTATTTTTATGACAAAGATTAAAAGTAAAGAAAGCAAAATAAACGGCGCCAGAAATAGCTCATTGATGGGAGATTAATATGATGGAAAATAGACCCGGGGGCCATAGGTTTCACTAGTGGCTTCTCTCAAGATAGCATAAGTATTATGGTGGGTGAACAAATTACTGTCGAGCAATTGATAGAAAAGTGCATAATTATGAGAATATCTAGGCATGATCATGTATATAGGCATCACGTCTGTGACAAGTAGACCGACTCCTGCCTACATCTACTACTATTACTCCACACATCGACCGCTATCCAGCATGCATCTAGAGTATTAAGTTCATAAGAACAGAGTAACGCATTAGGTAAGATGACATGATGTAGAGGGATAAAGTCAAGCAATATGATATAAACCCCATCTTTTTATCCTCGATGGCAACAATACAATATGTGTCGTTTCCCCTACTATCACTGGGATCAAGCACCGCGTGATTGAACCCAAAGCTAAGCACTTCTCCCATTGCAAGAAAGATCAATCTAGTAGGCCAAACCAAACTGATAATTCGAAGAGACTTGCAAAGATAACCAATCATACATAAAAGAATTCAGAGAAGATTCAAACACTGTTCATAGATAATCTTGATCATAAACCCACAATTCATCGGATCTCGACAAACACACCGCAAAAAGAGTTACATCGAATACATCTCCAAGAAGATCGAGAACTTTGTATTGAGATCCAAAGAAAGAGAAGAAGCCATCTAGCTAATAACTATGGACCCGAAGGTCTGTGGTAAACTACTCACACATCATCTGAGAGGCTATGGTGTTGATGTAGAAGCCCTCCGTGATCGATGCCCCCTCCGGCAGAGTGCCGGAAAAGGCCCCAAGATGGGATCTCACGGGTACAGAAGGTCGCGGCGGTGGAATTAGGTTTTCGTGGTACCCCTCGATGGTTTCGGGGTACGTAGGTATATATAGGAGGAAAAAGTAGGTCGGTGGAGCCACGAGGGGCCCACGAGGGTGGAGGGCGCGCCCAGGGGGTAGGCGCGCCCCCTGCCTCGTGACCTCCTCGTAAGTTTCTTGACGTCCACTCCAAGTCCTCCGGATCACGTTTGTTCCAAAAATCACGCTCCCAAAGGTTTCATTCCGTTTGATATTCTTTTTCTGCGAAACACTGAAATAGGCAAAAAAACAAAAATTTGCACTGGGCCTTGGGTTAATAGGTTAGTCCCAAAAATAATATGGAAGTGTATAATAAAGCCCATTGAACATCCAAAACAGAATATATAATAGCATGGAACAATAAAAAATTATAGATACGTTGGAGACGTATCAAGCATCCCCAAGCTTAATTCCTGCTCGTCCTCGAGTAGGTAAATGATAAAAACAGAATTTTTTATGTGGAATGCTACCTAGCATATTTCTCAATGTAATTTTCTTTATTGTGGCATGAATGTTCAGATCCGAAAGATTCAAGATAAAAGTTTAATATTGACATAAAAATAATAATACTTCAAGCATGCTAACCAAGCAATTATGTCTTATCAAAATAACATAGCCAAAGAAAGCTTATCCCTACAAAATCATATAGTTTGGCTATGCTTCATTTTCATCACACAAAATGCTCTCATCATGCACAACCTCGATGACAAGCCAAGCAATTGTTTCATACTTAGCCTTTTCAAACTCTTTCAACTTTTACGCAATATATGAGTGCGAGCCATGGACATAGCACTATGGGTGGAATAGAATATAATGATTGAGGTTGTGTGAGAAGACAAAAAGGGAGAAAGTCTCACATTGACGAGGTTAATCAACGGGCTATGGAGATGCCCATCAATTGATGTCAATGCAAGGAGTAGGGATTGCCATGCAACGGATGCACTAGAGCTATAAATATATGAAAGCTCAACAAAATAAACTAAGTGGTTGTGCATCCAACTTGCTTGCTCACGAAGACCTTGGGCATTTGAGGAAGCCCGTTGTTGGAATATACAAGCCAAGTTCTATAATTTAAAATTCCCACTAGTATATGAAAGTGACAAAATAGGAGACTCTCTATCATGAAGATCATGGTGCTATTTTGAAGCACAAGTGTGGTAAAAGGATAGTAACATTGTCCCTTCTCTCTTTTTCTCTCATTTTTTTATTTGGGCCTTCTTCTCTCTCTTTTTTATTTTTAGCCTCTTTTCTTTCTTTATTTTTTCTTCGTACGGAGTCTCATCCCGACTTGTGGGGGAATCATAGTCTCCATCATCCTTTCCTCACTTGGGACAATGCTCTAATAATGATGATCATCACACTTTTATTTACTTACAACTCAAAGATTACAACTCAATACTTAGAACAAAATATGACTCTATGTGAATGCCTCTGGCGGTGTACTGGGATATGCCATGAATCAAGAGTGACATGTATGAAAGGATTATAAAGGTGGCTTTGCCACAAATACGATGTCAACTACATGATCATGCAAAGCAATATGACAATGATGGAGCGTGTCATAATAAACGGACCGGTGGAAAGTTGCATGGCAATATATCTCAGAATGGCTATGGAAATGCCATAATAGGTAGGTATGGTGGCTATTTTTAGGAAGATATAAGGAGGTTTATGTGTGATAGAGTGTATCATATCACGGGGTTTGGATGCACCGGCGAAGTTTGCACCAACTCTCAAGGTGAGAAAGGGCAATGCACGGTACCGAAGAGGCTAGTGGAAGGGTGTGAGTGCGTATAATCCATGGACTCAACATTAGTCATAAAGAACTCACATACTTATTGCAAAAATCTACAAGTCATAAAAACCAAGCACTACGCGCATGCTCCTAGGGGGATAGATTGGTAGGAAAAGACCATCGCTCGTCCCCGACTGCCACTCATAAGGAAAGCAATCAAAGAACACCTCATGCTTCAAATTTGTCACACAACATTTACCATACATGCATGCTACAGGACTTGCAAACTTCAACACAAGTATTTCTCAATTTCACAATTGCTCAACTAGCACACCTCTAATATTACCTCCTTTATATCTCAAAACAACTATCAAGTATCAAACTTCTCTTACTATTCAATGCACTTTGTAAACTACCATGCCGTTCTAAAGGACTCTTAAAATAATATAAGTGAAGCATGAGATATCAATAATTTCTATAAAATATAACCACCACCGTGCTCTAAAAGATATAAGTGAAGCACTAGAGCAAAATTGTTTAGCTCAAAAGATATAAGTGAAGCACATAGAGTATTCTAATAAATTCCGAATAATGTGTGTCTCTCTCAAAAGGTGTGTACATCAAGGATGATTGTGGTGGACTAAAAATCAAAGACTCAAATCATACAAGATGCTCCAAGCAAAACACATATCATGTGGTGAATAAAAATATAGCTCCAAGTAAAGTTACCGATCGACGAAGACAAAAGAGGGGATGCCTTCCGGGGGATCCCCAAGCTTAGGCTTTTTGGGTTGTCCTTAGATTTTACCTTGGGGTGCCTTGGGAATCCCCAAGCTTTGGATCTTGCCACTCCTTGTTCCATAATCCATCAAATCTTTACCCAAAACTTGAAAACTTCACAACACAAAACTTAACAAAAAATCTCGTGAGCTCCGTTAGCGAAAGAAAAGAAAACACCACTTCAAGGTACTGTAATGAACTCATTATTTATTTATATTGGTGTTAAACCTACTATATTCCAACTTTTCTATGGTTCATAAACTCCATTACTAGCCATAGATTCATCAAAATAAGCAAACAATACACGAAAAACAGAATCTGTCAAAAACAGAACAGTCTGTAGTAATCTGTAACTAACGCAAACTTATGGAACTCGAAAAATTCTAAAATAAATTGCTGGACGTGAGGAATTTATCTATTAATAATCTGCAAAAAGAATCAACTAAATATCATTCTCCAGTAAAAAGTTGAAGCTAATCTCGTGAGCGCTAAAGTTTCTGTTTTTTACAGCAAGATCGCAAAGACTTTCCCCAAGTCTTCACAAAGGTTCTACTTGGCACAAACACTAATTAAAACACAAAACCACATCTAAACAGAGACTAGATGGATTATTTATTCCTAAACAGAACCAAAAAGCAAGAAACTAAAATAAAATTGGGTTGCCTCCCAACAAGCGCTATCGTTTAATGCCCCTAGCTAGGCATAAAGGCAAGGATAGATCTAGGTATTGCCATCTTTGGGAGGCAATTCTTCAATAGAACACTTATAACCCTTGGGAGTTTCCTTCTTTTTATTAATGATTAAACCCCTAGGCAAGAAATCAGGAAAATCATTTGTAGCAAAAGGTTCCTTAATGATAGCGAGAAAGTTGGGGTGAATACTTATGGATTTGAGATCCGCAATTTCCTTACTAGAAGTTTCACCTTTATTTTTAGGAACATACATCAGTCTGGCAATTTTAGCATTAGGAGGTTTTGGATTATTTTTCACGGAAGAAAAGGCTGAACCTAAGTTGGTAATAATATCTTCAATCTTATCAATTCTAGTGGAATCTTCATCTATCTTTTCGTTAACCATGGGTTCCTTTTCTTTAAAAAATTTAAGAGCAACTCCTACCTTAGATCCATATTGGATAATTTGGTAGTGGATCTTTTTATCCAAATTTTCAATCAACTCTACAGTGGCAACTTTATTTTCAATAATTTCAAGCCTTTGCATCACATGTTCCAAAGTTAAAATAGTTCCATTAACCAAAAGAGGTGGTGGGCCAAACAAATCTATCATAGCATTATAAGAATAAAAAGTATGGCTACCCAAGAAATTCCCTCCGGTAATGGTATCAAGAATATATCTATTCCAAGGAGTAATGCATACATAAAAATTGCGAAGAAGAACGGAAGTAGATTGCTTCCTAGTGGATCTATTTTGCGCATTGCAAATTCTGTACCAAGCATCTTTTAGATTTTCTCCCTCCCTTTGTTTAAAGTTAAGAACTTCATTCTCGGGAGACAAAGGAGTAGATAAAGGACTAGCCATAACGATGAAGCAAGCGAAAAAGAGGCAAACAGAAAGAGAGGGCGAATAAAATGGCAAAGGTGAAGTGGGGGAGAGGAAAACGAGAGGCAAATGGCAAATAATGTAATGCGAGGGATAAGAGTTTGGTATGTCTTGACTTGTGCGTAGACTCCCCGGCAACGGCGCCAGAAATCGCATGTTGGCGGGAGTCAAATATTTACTTGACTTGGTGTAAGCCTCCCCGGCAACGGTGCCAGAAATCATTCTTGCTACCTCTTGAACATGCGTTGGTTTTTCCCTTGAAGAGGAAAGGGTGATGTAGCAAAGTAGCGTAAGTATTTCCCTCAGTTTTTGAGAACCAAGGTATCAATCCAGTAGGAGGCCACACGCAAGTCCTCGTACCTACACAAACAAATAAGAACCTTGCAACCAACGCGATAAAGGGTTTGTCAATCCCTTCACGACCACTTGCAAAAGTGAGATTTGATAGAGATGATAAGATAATATTTTTGGTACTTTTATGATAAAGATTAAAAGTAAATAAAGTAAAATAAACGGCGCCAGAAATAGCTCGTTGACGGGAGATTCATATGATGGAAAATAGACACGGGGGCCATAGGTTTCACTAGTGCCGTCTCTCAAGATAGCATAAGTATTACGGTGGGTGAACAAATTACTGTCGAGAAATTGATAGATAAGTGCATAATTATGAGAATATCTAGGCATGATCATGTATATAGGCATCACGTCCATCACAAGTAGACCGACTCCTGCCTGCATCTACTACTATTACTCCACACATCGACCGCTATCCAACATGCATCTAGAGTATTAAGTTCATAAGAATAGAGTAACACATTAGGTAAGATGACATGATGCAGAGGGATAAACTCAAGCAATATGATATAAACCCCATCTTTTTATCCTCGATGGCAACAATACAATACATGTCGTTTCCCCTACTGTCACTGGGATCGAGCACCGCATGATTGAACCCAAAGCTAAGCACTTCTCCCATTGCAAGAAAGATCAATCTAGTAGGCCAAACCAAACTGATAATTCGAAGAGACTTGCAAAGATAACTAATCATACATAAAAGAATTCAGAGAAGATTCAAATATTGTTCATAGATAATCTTGATCATAAACCCACAATTCATCGGATCTCGACAAACACACCACAAAAAGAGTTACATCGAATAGATCTCCAAGAAGATCGGGGAGAACTTTGTATTGAGATCCAAAGAGAGAGAAGAAGCCATCTAGCTAATAACTATGGACCCAAAGGTCTGGGGTAAACTACTCACACATCATCGGAGAGGCTATGGTGTTGATGTAGAAGCCCTGCGTGATCGATGCCCCCTCCGACAGAGCGCCGGAAAAGGCCCCAAGATGGGATCTCATGGGTACAGAAGGTCACGGCGGTGGAATTAGGTTTTCGTGGTGCTCCTTGATGGCTTCGGGGTACGTAGGTATATATAGGAGGAAGAAGTAGGTCGGTGGAGCCACGAGGGGCCCACGAGGGTGGAGGGCGCGCCCAGGGGGGTAGGCGCGCCCCCCTGCCTCGTGGCCTCCTCATAAGTTTCTTGACGTCCACTCCAAGTCCTCTGGATCACGTTTGTTCCAAAAAATTACGCTCCCGAAGGTTTCATTCCGTTTGGACTCCGTTTGATATTCTTTTTCTGTGAAACACTGAAATAGGAAAAAAAAAACAACAATTTGCACTGGGCCTTGGGTTAATAGGTTAGTCCCAAAAATAATATGAAAGTGTATAATAAAGCCCATTAAACATCCAAAACAGAATATATAATAGCATGGAACAATCAAAAATTATAGATACGTTGGAGACGTATCACCTTGCTTGATTTAATGTCATGCCACCAAGACGATGTGGTAAAAAAAATTGGCATGTTTGACGAAAGTTTGGAAACACATCCCTCACAAACCGGAGCAACTCACTAGAAGGTTCGTGGTTCCGAGAGGGAACAATGCATGTTTGCTGACGGACGGGAGATAGCTTCCTCTTACGGCCTTCAAATTTTTTCCTACGTTTAACGTGCACTAATACAACTGTCATGTGAAAATTTGGAAATTTTCAGGGGTCTTTGACCTTTTAAAGACATTTAAGTGATTTTCTAACCATGTAATGACCATAATTCAAATTTGAACTACATTTACATGCAACGCCTAACCAAAACGGTTTGAAAAATCATATTTTTGTGTACTTGTGTGCGAGTTAAAAAATCATCAGACGATGTAAATATCTGGTGTTCAAAAAAGAAAATGTAAAGATCTGGCAAGACAACCGGCCCCCACACGATTGGCACACTATCTCGCGACTCGAGGTTTGGTAGGTGATTGGCGGGGTCATTAATTAGACACGGTTCTGTATTTGAAACCGTCAGCTATTATGTTCACACACGGATTTGCTGCGGGAATTGTGTGTAATTCAAACTACAGTACTCGTAAATTCCGGCGACCGGCATGTGTACTGTCCCCATCGATCTAGATTCCGGCCGCCAATAAATACTACCTTGGTCACGTCGTTCTTCCTGCATTCTTATCTACATCCTTCCCTCGCTCGCCCTCTCTCTCTCTCTCTCTCTCTCTCTTTCAAATCTCTGCCATGGCGTCGCCGGTCTGCCCACCGCCGACGAGGAGTCGCCGCCCCCCGAGGATGCTCATTCGATTAGCAGCGACGAGGACCCCTACGCGCCGCCTGACGAGGTTGCGCCGGACCCCCCAACTTTGGATTGGTTTTGGGGCCAGTACAATCTTTGTCTGTGGAAGTCGCTGCCGCCGGCTGAGAAAGCCAGGCAAGTGGCGTTCAAGAATGAGATGGCGGAGGAGGAAGCCAGGTACCAGGCGGCCTGTGAAACCCGTGATGCCGCTTGGAAAAAGGAGGCGGCAGAGCTTTGGGGGCGGGCGTGTCGTCGTGCCGAGGAGGTGTACGAAGACGGGTACTTCGCGAGGAAGGTCATAGGCGCTGGGCGCCTCGTCGCTGCGTGGAGGTGGGCCGATAAGCTCCAGCGTGCCACCGACGAGGATGTCCGGGGGGCGCCCAATGAAATGGAAAGATCGGCCGCGCGCGTCCGCCAGCAAGAGGCTGATCGGTACGTCAAGCGCTGGGAGGAGGAGGAGTCGGAGTACTGCCTCCGCACTGGGAAGACGCTGCGCACCAGGGAGCTGCTGGCGAGGGGCTGCCGAAATACTGGCCCCAGGAGGGATTATTAGTTTTAGTATTGTTCGTTTTCAATTTTATGCATTGTACCTAGTAGTTAAGTATCATCACGTATATGTGATGATATTATATATATATATATATATATATATATATATATATTCTTTGATGATCTAATGAACAATTAATATATATATATATTATGAATTTCATTTTCTATCTGTTTTTTTATACTCATTTGAATCTA
Organism: Triticum aestivum; assembly: GCF_018294505.1. NCBI lineage: Eukaryota > Viridiplantae > Streptophyta > Magnoliopsida > Poales > Poaceae > Triticum > Triticum aestivum. The sequence goes on from NC_057799.1 coordinate 134,054,067, forward strand.
GTTGTTATCATCCACATATACAGAATGGAAAGCGTATTTACACACATTGAAATAGAAATTATAAGAATGGAAAACAGAGTACACACATTGAAACAGTGCAATACTATGATTGCTGTGAATACATAGCTATCCACGTCGAAACGACTTTCCAAAATAAAATGTGTCCATGAGACCATGACCAGCAGCCCTTGCCTAGGGTAGCTCTTGGCTCTGCCTGAACTCGTGCAGGCGTTCGTCCAAGCGGTCGACACGCTCGCGGTACATCTGGAGCGCAATCTCGAGCTCCAAGTTGGCTATTTCATCGTAGATCACCAGCTCGAGGATGCGATGGCCATGTTCCTCTACTGCGCCCAGGTGGACACCTGGGCCAAGGAGGCGGTCGAGCCTACAGACCAGCACGTTGGCATCCAGCGGGCCGCGGACAAGGCGAACGGCGCCACCCACGCGAACGGCGCGGCGGGCGTCCGATGCAAGTACGGCGCGGCCGGCCTCTGGTGCAAGTACGGCGCTGAGGGCCTCTGCCCACTCCTGGCGAGGAATGGGGGTACTGACGGGACATGTACCCAGCTGCGACGCCGTGTCGACAGCAGGCAAGCGTCGATGGATCCGTTGTTGCTGTGCGGCGTGCCGCGCCTCTCGCTCTGTGGTGCTCCAACGGTCTCGCTGTGCGGCGAGCCGCAGCCTATCGGCGCGGACGCGCCTAGCTTGCTCTGCGGCGCGCCATCGATCTTGTTGTGCAGCGAGCTGCAGCCTGTCAGCGCTGACATGCCTATCTTGATCCGCAGCGCTCAAGCGCCATGCGCCAAAGGTCAAGTCAACCCTGGCGATGACGCGCATCATGGCGTCGTCCATCGCATTGTCGAGGAGCGCCTCGGCCTCGACAGGCCATGGCGCCTGCTCGTTTTCCTCATCGACGAGGTTGATGGCAGAGGCGGCTCTTTGGTGGGTTGGCATGCTTGGAAAAGGTGGATGTGCTACAGGCTGCGCTTGTCGCCTCCGTGCGTCGCGCGCCCCCTATGCGCAATATAGCAGGGCGGTAGGAAACAGGTGAGGAAATGGCGGGAAACGGTGGTGTGTTCATAAAACGCCATCAATTAATGGAAACTTAGCATCGAGCTAGCACAAGTGTAGATGATGATCAGATGAACACGGACCACACCAGGGAACCGTCGGTGATGAATTCATCAATCCCAAACAGTTGAATACTAGCAAGCGTTTGCCCACAACACACATGGCCTATTCCATCACAAATAGGTCGGATGGATCAACTGTATGCCACGTATCGCACGTTGTCAAGAAGTAATGTGGTAGACCTTCTTTAACGTGTGTTAAAAAATAAAAAACAAGGACCTCGAGGCTAAATTAGCTGAGAGAATGGTGCATTTCGATCATTTGACCGAAATGACCCATCCCATCACCTAATTTAACATCGACACAACTTCCCATCCAGTCACCCATCCGATGGCTGCTCCAGCCTGAGCACACTTAACTTGATAGTTTTCTTACATGAGCTACTGGTGGAACAACTAGTCCTTGCTGATAGGAATGCCTCTTCACATCCTTATGGCGTATCCGGATGACCGCCCGTCCCACGATGGCCAATAGATGTTGTGTAGACAGAGCATATCACATATGTCTTATTAGAAGCAATCGTCTGCGTTATTATCGGTCTTCGCACACATTTCTGATTACAGACCTGTTTGCCGCGTATCACACACATCTTGTTATATTGAACCGTTTCTGTTCTCTTGCCTAATCACAAACAGTTCATCCGAGTGAACCGTATGCTGTATACCGCACACACCTTCATCTGGCTGCCCGTTTCTTTTGTGTTGCCTAATCACAAACAGTTCATCCGAGTAAACTGTATGCTGTGTATCGCACATGCCTTCATCTGGCTGCCTGTTTCTTTTGTTCCTCCTCGTCGCAAACAGTTAATTGAACTGAACCGTATGTCCTTCATCGCACGGGCAACTAAAACCTGAACCGTGCTTGATGCATCCATCATCGCAAATGTCTTATACATTTCTGACGGTTTTCATACAGCATCGTTTGCGATTATGGCATCGCACACAGTTTCTCGAAGGGTCTCTGATTGTAGTGTCGCATTAGCAGCATCCTGCAGTAGTGTCCCTTGCTTGTTTATGCTCTTGTTGTTGTTTCATCATATAGGTTGCTCACCTAGTTGCATATCTAGACAACCTACTTTGATGCAAAGTTTAAATTGGTAAAGAAAAGCTAAAAATTGTTAGTTGCCTATTCACCCCCCCCCCTCTAGTCAACTATATCGATCCTTTCAATTGGTATCAGAGCCTCGTCTCTTTATTAAGGACTTTGCCGTCCGAAGAGTATGGTTGACACCGTAGACGGTGAGGAGGAGCACCCCGGTGTGATTCCGTCCTCGTCTATGGCCTATGGGGGAACCTCGGTCTCACGTGAGGAGTTCAATGTGGCCTTGGACACATTGAAAACCTCCATGACGGCCGAGGTCAAAGGCATGCTTAAGAACTTTCTTGATGGTCTCAAATTATCCACCGCACTGTTGGAAGTGGTCGATCCCACTAACAAGGTGACGGATGCTAACTCCGACAAGGGGGAAGCTACTAGTGAGAAAGTTCCTTTGTCTAGTGGTAGAAATGGTAGTGGCATCTTTGCCCATGTGGAACCTCCTATTACTTATGTATGACCTATTCCCTCCACTCATTTAAATCATGCCGGCTCTCCCCCGAAGATTGTGAAAAATGAGGATTTTGATGCTTGGGTATATCGCTTTAAACGTCATCTAAATCATGTTAATACTAACCTTTGGAGAATCATTGAGCAAGGTTTTTATCCGCATGACCCAAGAAACTTCACCCCTAGAGAAGTCGTGGATCATCAATTCAACGAGAATGCTCTCTTCATCATCCAAGATGCAATTCCATCCGAAGATCTTGCACATCTTCGACCTTTCACCATGGCCAAGGAAGCATGGCGCCATGTTGTCTCCCTCTACAAGGGAAGCGCAAGCATTCAACGTTCCAACTATGAAGTGGTGCAAGATGAAGCCAATGAGTTTGCAATGAATGAAGATGAAGAACCTCGTGAGCTTTACCGGAGGTTGACCACTCTCGTGGTCTCACTCCGAGATCATGGGAGCAAGGATACAGATGAAAATTGGATCAAGCGTGAGTGCCTCAAGGCCATGATGGCTTACCACAAGGCCATGTCCTCCGTCATCCGTCAAAGGTCGGACTTCCACACCTTGTCCTCAAGTGAAGTGTTGGACGAGTTTGTGGCAATGAGGATCTTGGACAAGACCGCCGACAATGCGGTGTTGCGTTCTCAAAGAGCTAAGAAGCCCAACCTTGCTTGGAAGGCCAAGGTTAGTGTGGAAGAAGAGGGTGAAGAGGAAGAAGAGGAGAGCAATCCCGAAGATACAAAATATGCTTATCATGAGCACATGGCTCTGGCTTCAAGGCAATTTTGGAGCAAGAAGAACACAAGGCCCAACTTCAATAAGAGCAACTCAAGTGGCACGAAGGGCAAGCAACGAGTGAGGGCTTGCTATAATTGTGGCAATGTGAGCCACTTTGTTGCGGAGTGCCCATATGAGAAGAGGGAAGACAATGGTGGCAAGCTCATCCGTAAAGACAAGGCCAAGTCCTTCCCCAACAAGAGCAACTTCACCAAGAAGACTCCTCTCAAGGGGTTGGTGGCACAAGAAGAGTACAATGAGGATGATGATGATGAAGATGGTGAGTCGGTTGCCATGGCCTCCGTCGCCATTGCTACAACTCCGCGGGTGTCTCTCTTCAACTCACCCAATGAGAACATCACCACCAAGTGCCTCATGGCTAAAGCCACCAACAAGGTAACCCCCAACATCAAAACTACCATCACTACTAATCCTTCTTTAACGGATTGCATTGATGAACATGAGGGGCCTAATGAGGAGGAAAATGAATTTGAGTCTTTTATGAGTAAGCTCAAGGGTAAATCCAAGAAGCACTTTGTTGCTCTCTTGGAACAACTTGGTGAAGCCAATGACATGATCGAGGCTCACGAAGAAACCATCTCTAAGATGGAGGGGCATAGTCGTGACTATGCCAATGAGATATCAGATCTCTCTAATGCGCTTGAGGAAGAGTGCGGTCACCGTTTGGCTCTTGAGGAGTCACACAACGATGACCATGCTAAACTAAAGAAAGATCTTGATATGCTCTTGTTGTATCTCATGTGCTAAATTCCGAGAAGGCCAAACTTGGGGTTGATCTTGCTAGACTCAAGGAGGAGTTTGATATACTTGACAAGGCTCACAAGGCCTTGAAGGGTACTCATGCTAGTCTTAAAGAGTCTCATGGTCAACTCCAAGTGAAGGTAACCAAGGAGAAAGCCATTTTTCCTCATATGGTTTTAATTGATAATGCAAATGCTACTAACCCTTGTTGTGAGCATGTGCATCTTGTTGAGGAGAATGCAAAGTTGAAGGAGCAACTTGAGAAAGGACTTGTGTCGTGCATACAAGGTGAGAAGAACCTCAGCGACCTTTTGAGCAATCAAAAGGAAGTTGTGGCCAAGGAAGGGATTGGGTTTGCACCCAAGTCCAAGAACAAGAAGAAGAATGACAAGACCAAACGACCTCCTCCTCTCAAGCAAACTTTTGTCAAAGAGGTAGAGGGTGCCTCTAAGGAGAAGAAGAACAATGTGAAGGGTGGTGGTGTCAAGAAGGGCAATGGCACCCCTTCCAACAAAGCCGGCGACATTAACCCTTCCTATGTGTTATGTCGTGCTAGTGATGGGCATGTTGATGCTAAATTTGTTGGTTCTCCTTATGAGTACATTGAATGGTCTATTTGGGTTCCTAAGACCCTTGTCACTAACATCAAAGGACCCATTACAAAATGGGTACCTAAAACCAAACATTGATCTCTTGTAGGTGTTTGCTTCCGGTGGGGGATCATGGTTACTCGATAATGGAGCCACTAGTCATATGACCGGAAGCAAGGACTTGGTGGTGGACGTACACAAGATTCCATCTATGCCTACCAATGTCGAGCGGGGTGATGCCTCATCCTCTAAGGTATTGGGACTTGGCAAGGTTGTCATTTCTCATGATCTCACGATCGAGAAGGTCATGCTTGTTGAGTCCCTTGCATACAATTTACTTTCCGTTCGTCAACTTGCAATTATGGGCTTTGCCACTTTCTTTGATATCAATACAATGGCCCTCTTGTGGAGCAAGACTCTTAAAGTAGCCTTTGTTGGGCATGTCGAGAACGGTCTCTATGTGATTAACTTTTCGGAGCGACCCACTAAGACCACGACATGCCTAATGGCTAAAGTTGACGTGGGATGGCTTTGGCATCGCCATTTAGCCCATGTCAATATGAGATCTTTGCAAAGTATTCTCAAGGGGGACCATGTCCGTGGACTAACCAATGTTACTTTTGCCAAAGATCGTGCTTGCAGTGCTTGCAGTGCTTGCATTGAAGGAAAGTTACATGAGAAGGCTCATCCTCCCACGACTATCATTTACTCGAAGAGGCCTTTGGAGCTCCTTCACTTGGATCTCTTTGGGCCTCCATCCTTTGATAGTCTTGGGGGTAGAAAGTATTGCTTGGCGATTATGGATGATTATTCAAGATACACTTGGGTGTACTTCTTCAAGAGGAATAGTGAGACCCAACAAACCGTCATTGATTTTGCAAATGAAGATCAACGCCAACACAATGCAAAGATCTTGACGATAAGAAGTGACAACGGAACCGAGTTCAGGAATTACACCTTGGATGAGTTTCTTAGTGCTGAGGGGATCAAGCATCAATGTTCCGCACCTTACACCCCTCAACAAAATGGTGTAGCGGAGAGGAAGAACCGGACATTGATGGATGCGACAAGAACCATGATGGCGGAGTTCAAGTCTCCATACAATTTTTGGGCCGAAGCCATCAACACCACGTGTCATGCATCCAATCGGCTCTATCTCCACAAAGGCTTGAACAAGACTCCATATGAGATTCTCACCGGTAACAAGCCCAACCTCAAGTACTTCCGGGTGTTTGGGTGTAAGTGTTTCATTCTCAAGAAAGGTGTTCGTTTGTCTAAATTTGAGGCTAGAGCTCATGAGGGCATATTTGTTGGTTATGCTACAAACTCTCATGCTTACCGTGTCCTCAATAAGTCCGCGAGACTTATTGAGGAGACGTGTAACGTGGAGTTTGATAAGAATAACGGCCCCCAAGTGAAGCAAAGTGGTACTTGTGATGTAGGTGATGAAATTCCTCACCAAGCCATAAGAAGAATGGGTTTTGGTTTTATCCTACCCATTGAGGAACCCCTTGTGGCCGAAGGAGAAGGACAATGTTCCACTCAAGTGGAACATCACCAACCCAAGACCCACACGCTTCCGAAGAACAAAGTGAAGGCCCTCACCCTCATGAACAAGATCAAGGGCAAGATCAACCCCAAGATGGTGTTGAAGCACCAAGTGATGCCCAAGGTCAAGTTCTCTCCTTCGAGCAAGTTCAAGATCAAGGGCAACCTCAAGATCAAGAACAAGCTCAAGACGACGCTCAAGATGATCAAGTTTCCGCTCCTCAACTCACTCCTGAGGAGGAATTGGAGCTCCGTGCCGCCAAGATTGCTTCCAAGCTCTTGACCAAGGGTCATCTCATGACGAATGTGCTTGGAAGCATTCGAAAGGGGGTAAGCACTCGTAGACAATTGGCAAACTATTGTGAACATCACGCGTTTGTCTCTTGTGTTGAACCCCAAAAGGTGTATGAGGCGCTTGAAGATCCGGATTGGCTTAATGCCATGCATGAAGAACTCAACAACTTCGAGTACAACAAGGTGTGGAGATTGGTGCCAAGGCCAACGGGGAATCATAATGTCATTGGAACCAAGTGGATATTCAAGAACAAGCAAGATGCTCATGGGATTATCGTTCGCAAAAAGGCTAGATTGGTAGCACAAGGCTACTCCCAAGTCGAGGGTATCGACTACGGTGAAACCTTTGCTCCCGTTGCTCGCCTTGAATCCATTCGTTTGTTGATTACTTATGCATCTCATCATAACTTTAAGTTGCAACAAATGGATGTGAAGAGTACTTTTCTTAATGGTCCTATTAATGAGTTGGTGTATGTCAAACAACCCCCCGGGTTCGAGGATCCCTATTTCCCCGATCATGTGTACCAACTCGATAAGGCACTCTATGGCCTTAAACAAGCCCCACGTGCGTGGTATGACCACCTTACCGAGTTGTTACAAGATCGTGGGTTTGAAATTTGGAAAATCGACCCCACTCTTTCTACTGAGAAGGTCAAAGGGGAGTTGTTTGTGTGCCAACTATATGTTGATGATATTATCTTTGGTTCCCCTAACAAAGCTTTCAATGAGGAATTTGCCGCTCTCATGACCTCAAAGTTCAAGATGTCCTCGATGGGAGAGTTGACGTTCTTTCTCGGGTTCGAAGTCAAGCAAGGAAGAGAAGGAACCTTCATCAACCAAGTCAAATACACTCAAGACATGCTCAAGAGATTCAAGCTAAGTGATGTCAAGCCGGCCTCCACTCCAATGCCCGTCAAATGCCAACTTGACATAGATCCCAATGGTAAAGCCGTGGATCAAAAGGTATATCGCTCCATGATTGGCTCCTTGCTCTACCTTTGTGCATCTAGACCGGATATCATGTTGAGTGTGGGAATTTGTGCATGGTTTCAAGCTGCACCTAAGGAAAGCCACTTTGTGGCGGTCAAGCGAATCTTTTGATATTTGGCTCATACCCCAAACTTTGGCTTATGATACCCAAGAGGAGCAAACTTCAAGCTTGTAGGCTATTCGGACTCTGATTGGGCGGGAGACAAAGTGGATAGGAAGTCCACTTCCGGAGGGTGCCAATTTCTTGGTTGCTCTTTGGTGAGTTGGTCTTCTAAGAAGCAAAGTTGTGTATCTCTCTCGTCCACCGAAGCGGAGTATGTGGCGGTCGGTAGTTGTTGTGCACAACTTCTTTGGATGAGGCAAACTTTAAAGGATTACGGTGTCATTTGTGACAAAGTGCCTCTTTCGTGTGACAATGAAAGTGCCATCAAGATTTCTCTCAACCCGGTGCAACATTTCAAGACGAAGCATATTGAGATTCGGTATCACTTCATCCGGGATCATATTAGGCGAGGGGAGATCGAGCTCAACTATGTCAACACTCATGATAACCTTGCAGATATATTCACGAAGCCTTTGGATGAAGCAAGATTTCATGAGTTAAGGCATGAGCTAAATATCATTGATTCGAGCAATGTGGCTTGAACCTTTGCACACCCCACCATACTAATTATGATGTTTTGTTCTAGGTGTAGGCATGGACATAGGGGGAGTATTGTTCTCTCAATGAACTCTTCCTCCCTCCATTATGCATAAATTGATCAACTCTTTCACATTAGCCATTTTTTATGGCACTTGTGCGTCAAAGACGAGTTTCGGTCATGGGACCAAGGATAATTCTTTGCGGCGCCATACCATTTGACTCAAACATAGGTGGCTCCGGCCACCGCCCTTATGCAAAGGTGTTTTTCCTTATTGTGTGTTTCCTTTTGCCTTGCTCCTTTGGTTCTCCTAGATGTTTGAATTCTCTAAAGAGTGGCTTTTATTGTTTGCTTCTTGCACTCTTGAGAGTCTTCATCATCATAATACAGTGTCTTGCTTCCATCCTAAGCCTTCTCATCCCAAGCCATCTTTTCCAAATGTACACAAGTTTGATCTCTTTTGTGCATGGGCTGATGCAACTTGGCGGTACAACCGGTGGTCAGAGCGGTTCTACCATTCTTCCACTAAGTTGTGTAGTCCCAGCGGTACTTCCGGTCTTGCACGAGTGGTTCTACCGCTCCTGCCTGCACCTGTACCACTGGCCGGTACTACCGGTATTTGGAAGCGGTACTACCGCTGCTTCTGGAGCGGAAGTACCGCTCTCAAACACCGGGTAGCTACAAGACCGGTACTACCGCTCCTCGGAGCAGTACTACCGGCTGACATCTTGGCGCATATATAAAGGGCGTGGGCTAAAGGGGTTTTCTTTTTCCCCTTCGTGCTCATCCCTCATCTGAACCCTAGCCGCCGGTTGCTCCGCCCATTGCCCCGGAGCGCCCTCAGGCCCTCCGGATCGGTCGGCCCTTCATCGGATCCGCTCCGTTGAGGTCGCCTCCTCTTCGATCTACTCCCATGGATACCGGTAATGCCATGTTTCTTCTCGTTCTTAGGGTTCCTGATACGTCCATTTTGCATCATGCTTTTATATCGAAATTTATTGCATCATGGGCTATCATTACACATTATATCACAATACTTATGCCTATTCTCTCTTATTTTACAAGGTTTACATGAAGAGGGAGAATGCCGGCAGCTGGAATTCGGGGCTGGAAAAGGAGCAAATATTTGAGACCTATTCTGCACAACTCCAAAAGTCCTGGAAAAAATATTGGGCGCAGAAAGCACCAGAGGGGGGCCACCCGCCGTCCACGAGGGTGGGGGCGCACCCGACCCCCCTAGGCGCGCCCCCTGCCTCGTGGGCCCCCTGGCAGGTCTCCGGTGCCCATCTTTGGCTATATGAAGTCTTTCGCCCTGGAAAAAATCAGAAGGAAGCTTTCGGGACGAAGCACCGCCACCACGAGGCGGAACCTAGCGAAACCAATCTAGGGCTCCGGCGGAGCTGTTCTGCCGGGGAAACATCCCTCCGGGAGGGGGAAATCATCACCATCGATCCTCTCATCGGGAGGGGGTCAATCTCCATCAACATCTTCACCAGCACCATCTCCTCTAAAACCCTAGTTCATCTCTTGTATCCAATCTTTGTCCCAAAACCTCAGATTGGTACCTGTGGGTTTCTAGTAGTGTTGATTACTCCTTATAGTTGATGCTAGTTGGTTTATTTGGTGGAAGACCATATGTTCAGATCCTTTATGCATATTAATACCCCTCTGATTATGAACAAATATGATTTGTGAGTAGTTACGTTTGTTCCTGAGGACATGAAAGAAGTCTTGCTATAAGTAGTCATGTGAATTTGGTATTCGTTCGATATTTTGATGAGATGTATGTTGTCTTTCCTCTAGTGGTGTTATGTGAATGTCGACTACATGACATTCACCATTGTTTGGGCCTAGAGGAAGGCATTGGGAAGTAATAAGTAGATGATGGGTTGCTAGAGTGACAGAAGCTTAAACCCTAGCTTATGCGTTGCTTTGTAAGGGGCTGATTTGGATCCATATGTTTCATGCTATGGTTAGGTTTACCTTATTACTTATTTTGTAGTTGCGGATGCTTGCAATAGGGGTTAATCATAAGTGGGATGCTTGTCCAAGGAAGGGCAGTACCCAAGCACCGGTCCACCCACATATCAAATTATCAAAGTAACGAACGTGAATCATATGAGCGTGATGAAAACTAGCTTGACGATAATTCCCATGTGTCCTCGGGAGCGTTTTCCTTTATATAAGAGTTTGTCCAGGCTTGTCCTTTGCTACAAAAAGGACTGGGCCATCTTGCTGCACCTTATTTACTTTTATTACTTGTTACCCTTTACAAATTACCTTATCACAAAACTATCTGTTACCGATAATTTCAGTGCTTGCAGAGAATACCTTACTGAAAACCGCTTGTCATTTCCTTCTGCTCCTCGTTGGGTTCGACACTCTTACTTATCGAAAGGACTACGATAGATCCCCTATACTGGGCTGCGGCGTGTCGTTTAGCCGAGGCCGGGCATGACCCAGAAAAGTGTGTCCGGACGGAGTTAAGTGAGCATGGTGGGTAAGTTGGTGCACCCCTGCAGGGAAGAAAACATCTATGCATAGCCGGATCCTCGGTAACGGACGCTCAGAGTTGTATCCCGATCGATACAACTAGAACTGGATACTTGTGATGAGAAATGGATAGTATGGCTCTGGGATTGCTCCCTCGCAGGGAGTCGAGGAAGGATCTCTGGGCGAGGTTGATAACACTACTACTTTACACTGTACTAACCTACACTCTTCTAATGCTGCAAGACCGCTTAAGATGCTAGTCTACGATAGGACTAGGCCTTCTCTCTATTCTGGCATTTCTGCAGCCCACTCCACATATACAACCTTTCTTTGATAATGTTGCATATGTAGTGTAGATCCTTGCTTGCTGAGTACTTTGGATGAGTACTCACGGTTGCTTTGCTTCCCTTTTCCCCCATATTCGTTTGATGCAACCAGATGACGGAGCCTCTGAGACAGCTGCCCCCATCGACGACTTCTACTACCACCCCGTGGGTGGTTACTACTACGAGCTTGCCGACGGCCAGGAGTAGGTTCGGAGGGTCCCATGCAGGAGGCCTGCGCCTTTTCGATCGTAGTGTTTCTTTTGCCCCTCCTTCTTAATGCTTATCTATTTTATCTTTTATATCTGTACTCACATATCTGATGTTTTCGCTGACGCTTGTAAGCGAGCTTATGTATTCGAGCCCTCGAGGCCCCTGGCTTGTAATATAAAGCTTGTATGACTTTATTTATGTTTTAGAGTTGTGTTGTGATATCTTCAAGTGAGTCCTTAGGCTTGATCGTGTGCATTTGCGTGTATGGTTAGTGCACGGTCGAGCCGAGGGCGTCACAGGGATGAACTAGTTACCCTATGTATCCTCTTGCGTTGACTTTGGATCCTTGTATCTCCTCTTTGTGTATGTGTATTTAGCATTGGTGTGGTTGGATCTTGTCTATTTGAGAATTCTTCTTGTGTTCCTCTTTGATTTGCTCTCTTCCCCCCTCGGAGTGTGAAAAGATCGACCATTAGGGTTCCACCCTACATCATTAATTCAATGCCGAGCTCTTCTTGAGTCTTCGGTCTAAAAAAAGTGTGAAAGTGGTTAGGATAATTTTCGATCGAATCCGTTTCTATAAGCTACGGTAGGAGATTTTTTACATCTGGTCCAAATCCAAGTCCGACTAATAGGATATGACACTACTAATATTTTGAGTCTGTTTTTTAATAGGATAATCTAACATCTTTAAATATGGATATTCAATTTATGTGTAAAGTTTTAAGTATTAACTACCAATATGTGAATGTCATGCTTATGAGACGAGACATATGCTTATTAGTGATTTATTTGGCTTATTTTAGTATTTTCTAGTGTTTTATGTGTGCTTAAAATGTAAAAGTATAAATACTTTCTCATTGTTTTTGTATAATTTTAGTTTAAAACTTTAAATCATTTGTATATTTCTCGTATATGCATGTGGTATATGACCATATTCGATTCCAGTCCGTTCCATTACCGTACCATGTTTGAATCTGCCATAATTCGGTATTCGAATTTGCACAATCCGGTATTGGAATTCATATCCCTCCCGCTTCTGAAAACAAAAATAAATATGAAATAGGATACCGGTATAAGAATTATCCATCCGAATATGATCTTATTTCACCCTTAATGAGACTGATGAAAGTCATGTGACGGCTTTGTTGGCACCGATGATGGTAGAACATTAGGGGTGTTGTTTTCCTCCTTAAAGGCATCGTCGAGTAGCATTGGACACCTTGTCCAGCCTATGTGCTCCACTTAGAAGCGTAATACTAGTTCTCTGGATTGCACAACGGTCATGTTTTGACATTGTTTCCCTCGTTGGAGGCGTCATCTTGGATGACGACCATGTTTTGCCATTGTTTCCCTCGTTGGAGTCATCATCTTGGAGCCATCAGTGTCTTGTTGGTTGGCCACCGTGTGTGCATAAGGCCTTGTTTGTTTGGGCTTCACCTTTACGGCTATGTATTCGTTATGCTTTTTGGCACTGAAGTACATCAGAATGTGCTTTAGCCAAATACAATGAAAATTGCTCGAATCAAATTTTGGCTGATTTTTCAAAGCTGATTCGAATAGCTTTTTGATATGAATCAAAGTCTTCTTTGATATGAAGGTTCATACTTTGAGTTAGGAACGTTAGGTTTGAGTTTAGGTTACAGAGTGAAGATACGGGTAATGAAATATGATGGATGCTCTATGTTTTTTTAGAATTATTTATTTCAAGAAACATATGAAATTTAAATGAGCCTAGATTGCCTATGCACCAGAAGTAGACATGTCGCAGAATGATGCTCCCACTATTCGGTTTGAAATACCTATTTTAACATAGTTTGATGGTAAAAATTCTACAATACATTTCTTCTTAGGCCTTATCCGCCACAAATGTTTTTGGAATGATATTTTTCACTGTTTAAGATATCTTTCGATATTCCGATAAATCGGCCAATTTATCGCTTATCGTTGTCTGACTGATAAGATAAATCGGCCGATAAATCAACCGATATGGTGATAAATCGGCCGATATGCCGATAACTGTCCGATTTGCCCCTTATCATGGGTCGACCGATAAGTTTTCGATAAGCGATATCCCCAACATTGATATTTTTTGTGTACATGGGATTGAATGGTTGATAATCACACCTTTGCATCGATGTTGTGCACGCATATTCAGTTATATGAATACATGTGATGATAACTCTGATGTCGTTTATCTGGCAACAAAACCTCCGATTTCATTTTTTCTTAGGAAGTCAGCTGCAATTTTAGTATAAAAATGTCATGCTATTCTCTTTTTTCCAGAAAGACTATGATGTCAATCATGGTGCCTGCTGTGAGAAAAATTCATGATCGGCAGTGCGTGTGCAACTAGCTTTGAATGCATCAAAGTGCGTGATCGAATAGAAACAATGGCGCAGCAAAGCGCACGTTACCATTGGTACAGAATGAGGCAAATGGAGATTCAACCAAAGTAAAACACTGGAGAAGGAAAAAAAAGAGCACTAGAATTAGACATCTCATGGGCCTTGTTCTTCGCCCCTGGCTGAAAAGAGGCTGAAAACCTCGACGGACGATGCCGCACAGTCGACAGTCTACTACTCCACACCCCAACACCACATCCAGTCGACGACAACATGGCCCGCCGCCGCAGCCGCCGCCGCGCTCGCCCCGCCTCGCCACCGGCGGCGCTGGAAGACGAAGACCTCCTCCGGAAGATTTTCCTGCTCCTCCCGCCTCAGCCCTCCACCATTCCCCGCGTCTCTGTCGTCTGCAAGCAATGGCGCGGCGTCGTCCGCGACCCCCAATTCCTCCGCGGCTTCCGCGACCACCACCGGAAACCTCCCCTCCTCGGCCTCGTCATGGGCCACACCGGGCACCCCTACTTCAGGTCCGATCTCGACCCTCCAGACCACATCCCGCACGAGCGCTTCTTCCCTCCGGACATCCTCAGCATGTACATGGACTTGTTCGACTGCCGCCATGGACGCGTCGTCTTCTTCGACCACCCAGCTACGTGAGGTCATGCTGTTTGACCCCGCCACCGGAGGCCGCCGTCATGTGGTCGTTCCACCAGTGTTTGACGAGAAGGATATTGGCGTCTTCAACGCCGCCGTGATTTGCGTTGCCGGCGACGAAGGCCACGTGCACGGCGATTGCCACACCAGCCCATTTCAGGTGGTCTTGATAGGTATCCACGATGACAATAAACGAGCATTTGCCTCTGTCTACTCATCGGAGACCGGAACATGGGGTGAGCTCATCTCAACAGCAGCAATTCGGTATATGTGTGAGCTGAGCCGTCCCAGCACCCTTGTAGGGGATTCTGTTTATTGGGTGTTTGATGGCAATGAGGATGGCATACTCAAGTTTGATTTAGATAGGCATAGCCTAGTTAATATCGAGATGCCGGATTTGTTCAGGTATTATAGCTGCTGGAGCAGCTTTAAGATCATGTCGACAGATGATGGCAGTTTTGGCCTTGCTGTCTTGGAACACCAAAAATTCGAAATGTGGGAGAGGAAGGTCGATTGTGATGGTGTTGCCGGATGGGTGCTGCAGAAGACCTTTCAATTGAACACGATCCTTGGTCTAGGGCCTATAGGAGGAACGGATAATCTCGTGTTGGGGTATGATGAAGATGATCGTGCGATTTATGTAAGGACAGATATTGGTGTCTGCATCATTCAGCTTGAGACAATGCAGTTCAGAAATCTTGGCAAAGATAATTTCACGACCACCGCCTATTATCCATACAAAAGCTTCTATACTGCAGGTATTTAGCTCTTCACATTTCCAGAAAACAGAAACATGGAAATAGCCACACACAAAATTGCACTTGGTTGCTGGAATACCTTCATTGTGGCAAAGTATTTGTAACTGATTAACTGTACTCTGTTGTCATCTTCAGAGAGAGGAAGCAGTTTTAACTAATTTATTCTATGACATTGTGTACAAATCCATTACAGAATCTGGCAAAACCGTTAAAGTAAAAAGCATATTGCTTTCTTTCTATACATGCATTATATGATGGTTATGTCCGTTCGTATGCACCAATATTACAAATCTTTTGAGGATGGGCTGCATCTGGCAGTTGGACATTCGCGAGATACAAGCTAAAATTAAGTTTATACTCTAATGTTTGATATTATAGTTAAGCAATTTAGTGGGTTGTTTGGACCATTTCGAAGCATAAAGCTAGTAATTTTCTTTATTCAATTTGTTTATGAGATATAGTGTTCATCAACAACAAAGCCTTTACTCCCAAACAAGTTGGTGTAGGCTAGAGCTGAAACCATAAGATCTCGAAACCAACTTATGGTTCTGGCACGTGGATAGCTAACTTCCATGCACACCTGCCCATAGCTAGTTCTTTCGTGATATTCTAGTCCTTCAGATCTCTCTTTACGGACTCCTCCCATGTCAAGTTTGGTCTACCCCGACCTCTCTTGACATTATCACCACGCTTTAGCCGTCGGCTGTGCACTGGAGCTTCTGGAGGCCTGAGCCGAATATGCCAAAACCATCTCAGCCGATGTTGGACAGCTTCTCTTCAATTGGTGCTACTACATCTCTAGCATGTATATCATCATTCCGAACTCGATCCTTTTGTGTGGCCACATATTCATCTCAACATGCACATATCCGCTACACCTCTTGTGGCACTCTCTTGTCCAGAAGCTCGGCGCTACTTCATTCATCCGGCTTTGATTCGATGGCTCGCATCTTCATTTGTATCACCATGCCCGTTGACCCCAAATATCGTAAGGTGTCCTTTTGAAGTATCACCTGCCCATCAAGGCTAACCTGCTCCTCCTCGTCTCTAGTAGTACTGAAACCGCATCCCATGTACTCAGTTTTAGTTCTAGTAAGCCTAAAACCTTTCGGTTCCAAGGTTTTTCTCCATAGCTCTAACTTTCTATTAGCCCCCGGCTGACTATCATTGACTAACACCACATCATCCGCAAAGAGCATACACCATGGGACATCTACTTGTATATCCCTTATGACCTCATCCGTCATCAAAGCAAATGGTTAAGGGCTTAAAGCTGACCCTTGGTGTAGTCCTATTTTAATCGGGAAGTCATCAGTGTCGCCATCACTTGTTCGAACACTTGTCATGACGTTATGTACATGTCCTTGATGTGGGTAATGTACTTTGTTGGGACTTTGTGTTTGTCCATGAACCACCACATGACATTCCACGGTATCTTATCGTAGGCCTTCTCCAAGCCAATGAACACTATATGAAGTCCTTTTGCTCCATGTATCTCTTCGTAAGTTGTCATACCAAGAAAATGGCTTCCATGGTTGACCTCCTAGGCATGAAATCAAACAGAATTTTGGTCACGCTTGCCATTCTTCTTAAGAGGTGCTCAATGACTGTCTCCCATACCTTTATTGTATGCATGGATTTTGAGTCGCTCGACTAGTCGCGACTAGTCGTCGACTAGTCGACGAGTCGCTGTTCCAGGGCCGACTCAGCCTCTCGACTCGACTCCTGGGATGAGTCGAGCGACTCGCACGACTAGTCTCGACTAGTCGCGGTTTTTGGGTCAAACAATTCGAGGCAGCGCTGGATCTGGAGCACTCTCCCGCCGTGCTGCTGCTGCTGTGCTGCCTCGCTGCTGCTGCTTCTGCGCCCCCGCTGCAGCGCTAGCCGCCGCCGCCGCTGCTGCTGAAGCTGCAGCTGCAAGAGGAGCGGGCTGGGAGGAGGAGCGGTGGCAAGAGAGCTGCTGCGGGGGAGTTGAGAGATCCATCACTGGGAGGAGGAGTGGTGGACTGGTGGCAAGAGAGTGGCAACATAATGTGTGGCGGCTGTGGTGAGGGAGGAGGGAGTGTGGATGGTGGATTAGGTCACGGGAGGAGTATATAGCTACTAGATTTTTTTGAGGTGTAATATATAGCTACTAGATGGGCTTTTGGACCACAGGGAAGTGCATAACTAGTGGCCCATCTCTCAGTTGCCCCTGGTTCTGCTGCTGGTGGTGTGCTCCTCCCCTCCTCCCCTGGTTGCTGTTGCTGCTGTGCACTTGTGCTCCTCCCATGACTGCCTGCTGCTTAACTCACGTCGACTCGTCGCCATGTCGACTCGTCGACCGTGAGTCTAGACTAGTCACGACTAGTCTAGAGTCGCCCCCTCCGAGCGACCCATCGACTCATCGACTCGAAAACATTGATTGTATGGCTCATCAGCTTAATTCCACGGTAATTAGTATAGCTTTGAGCTATCCCCTTGTTCTTGAAGATTGGTACTAATATACTCCGCATCTTGTTTGCCCAAAAAATGAGGTTGAAAAGCTTAATTAGCCATACTATCGCTATGTCTCTGAGGCCTCTCGACACCTCAATGGGAATACAATGAGGGCCCATTGCCTTGCCTCCTTTCAGCCTTTTAAGCCTCCCTAAGCTCAGACTCCTGGATTCGCCACATAATATGCCTATTGGTAGCATCAAAGGAGTTGTCCAGTTCAATGGTAGAGTTCTCATTCTCTCCATTGAACAACTTGTCGAAGTACTCCCACCATCTATGCTTAATCTCCTCGTCTTTCAACAGGAGCTGATCTGCTCCGTCCTTGATGCATTTGACTTGGTCGACATCCCTCGCTTTCCTCTCTCAGATCTTGGCCATCTTATAGATGCCCCTTTCGCCTTCCTTCGTGTCTAAGCGTTGGTAGAGGTACTTAACGCCCGACCCCTTGCTTCACTCACAGCTCGCTTTGCACCTTCTTTGCCACCTTGTACTTCTCTATGTTGTTTGCACTCCTGTCCAGGAGTAGGCGTCTGAAACATTCTTTCTTCTCCTGAATAGCCTTCTGGACATCATTGTTCCACCACCAGGTATCTTTAGCTTTGCTTCTACTTCCCCTGGTCACTCCAAACTCATCCGAAGCCACCTTACGAATCCAAGTCACCATCTTCATCCACGTATTGTCTGCATCACCTCCTTACTCCCAAGGGCCCTCCTTAATGATCCTCTCCTCGAAAGCCTGAGTTACCTCCCGGTTGAGCTTCCACCACTTCGTTCTAGTGACTTTGGCACGCTTATCCCGCTGGACACGAATCCGAAAGCGGAAGTCAGACACCACAAGCTTATGTTGAGGGACAATACTCTCTCCAGGCATGACCTTACAATCTAGGCAAGCACGCCTGTTTTCCATTCTCGAGAGGACGAAATCAATCTTGCTAGAGTGTTGACCACTACTAAAAGTCACTAGATGTGATTCTCTCGTTAAAGAGGGTGTTAGCTACGATCATGTCGAAGGCTAGAGCGAAGCTTAAGACATATCCTTCTTGATTCCTGATGCCATAGCCAAAGTCCCCATGCACCCCTTCAAAACCTGTGTTCGATGTATCCATGTGGCCATTGAGGTCTCCTCCTATGAAGAGCTTCTAGCCAATAGGTGCACTCCTAACTATGTCCTCCAGACCTTCCTAGAACGAGTTATTTACCCAAAACCACCACACTTGAGGCTAGGGTAACAACTTGATACCACATTTGAACCAGGGCACAAAAAACCACCAAAAATGCGTCTAATCTGTAACGCGGAGCATTGATGCTGGAATTTGGCCGCGAAAACAGCGGAACTGACAAGTTGGGCCCGCATGTCGGGCTGACGTGGCGTGCTTATGTGGACAATATGATGAGTTGGACATAGGTCCCACCTGTCAATGACTCAAGTATTTGTTTTCTTTTTCTTTTTTACTTCTTTCTCCTTTTTTCCATGGGCATTTCAACAAACATTTTATGGGCACCTAGCAGGCCAGAGCACCGCTGCCATGGCGTTGGCCACGAGCCTCCATCCGTGTCGTCGCACCCCTCCTCCCCATGGTCACAAGGGACCACAGGCGTGCGCTCGTGCTAGCTGCAGGCGCGGGGGCGGGGCGGGGCGCTGCTCGTTGGCTGGCGAGCCGGCCTGGGCACGCGGCAGCGGTGCTGCTCTTCGCCTGCTTCGAGGGGAGTATCCAGCCAGGACGCGGCCAGGTCCTGTACTGCTCGTCGGCCTGGGCGCGCGGCGGGGCGGGACGCTGCTCATTGGCCGGCGAGTCGGCCTGGCACGCGGCGGCGGCGCTGCTCTTCGGCTGTACATGGAACATGGATGGCCGCCTCAGTCGGCTGCAGCTGCTCGTGCCGGCTAGGACGCGACCACCGCAGCCCGTGGATGGCCGCCTCAGTCGGCTGCAGCTGCTCGTGCCGGCCTTGCTACACCGCCCGGCCACCGGAGCCGTTGTCAGGGTGCCATGACCCAGCGTGCCCGGCCACCCCAACGCGTTCTCATGGGACCTCTCGCACGCACGTCTCGCGCCGCGCCGGCCGGAGCCGCCGATAGGATAGTTTGTGCTTATGTTGGTCGACGGCGAGCTCGCTCTCGCCACGGGGGACCTCGCGCCGTCTTCGCCATCAGCGGTGGAGTCCGCGGGCCTCCTTCCGTCCTGGCGTGAGAACATCTACCCCACCGGTGCTCCATGGAGACGCGGACGAGCTACCGCTGCTCACTCTCTCCGGCGAGAGGAAAATGATTGGCGCCCAAAAGCTGTTCGATGGAATGCCTCAAAGAAAGAGATATGGGAAGAAGATGACCGTCTAGTCATTGACGGGGGGCCCACATCTCATTGCCACGTCAGCTGGTTAAAGCTTTTAGTCGTCGCCATGTCAGCCCGACATGCGGGCCCAACTTGTCAGTTTCGCTGTTTTCGCAAGCTTATCAGACTATCAGTGCTCCGCATTACAGATTAGGCGCATTTTTGTGGTTTTTTGTGCCCTGGTTCAAATGTGGTACCAAGTTGTTACTCTAGCCCTAAGTGTGGTGGTTTTGGGCAAATAACTCTCCTAGAACTCCCTCTTGGTGTTCTCATTGTGGTCTACTTGTGAGGCATATGCACTGATGACATTGAGAACTAAGTCCGCAACTACAGCTTGACCGGGATAATTTGGTCCCTATGCCTATTGACGTCTACCACTCCATACTTGAGGCTCTTGTTGATCAAGATGCCTACTCCATTTCTGTTTGCAGTTATCCCCGTGTACCACAACTTGAAGCTGGCATCCTCCACCTCCTTCGCCTTCTGTCCCCTTCATTTGGTTTCTTGGATGCAAAGGATATCAACACCTCTCTTCACCGCTGTATCAACTAGCTCCTGTAGCTTACTTGTCAGGGACCACACGTTTCAACTACCCAAGTGATCCTACTAGGCCCGGGTAGCTTCCTTACCCTTTGCACTCGTCGAGTCAAATGCGAAGGCCATTGCTCATTTTTCACTATACCCGGGCGTCGATGTAGCACGCCAGTAAGGATGCGTCGACACGATCCTTGCTCACTTGTCACCCTATCCAGATCAAGATACGGCGCACCGCCAAGGGGGTGACAGCCCAGCCCTTGCCCATTTGACATCACACCGGGTTCCGGTATGGCACATCGTTGGGAGGGTTACACCCCAACGATGTTCTTCTGGGTTTCATCTCCATAAGAGTGGCTGAGTTTTGACGCTCGCTCACCAAGCCTATCACAACCATCCTCCTTTACCCGGGCTTGGGACCGGTTATGTTGAGACAACATAGGTGGAGTTTCTGTGTTATAGTGTTCCTGCAGAAATCTTTCTATTAATCATACATCCGTAATACGAATAAACTTATATTAATAATTAACTTTCTTTATCTTCTGTTGAAGAGACCTGGTGCAAGTCTAAGTGAAAGCTTTTCAGCATTCAGATCTTGGATACTTCTTTCTGATGTTGCCATTTCAATTGTTCAATCTGGTGTGTTCATTGACATTATCCAAAGAGGCTCATTTAATTTTTATTGGCATTGTCTGTTTCTCATTTGTCCAATCCCGTGTGCCTTCCATCATTTTCACATCTTTCATATCTTGTGGTGTTTGAATGTCAGATTACTGACTCAGTGTGTGTGTGTGTGAGTGTGAGTAAAAGGCATTCCTATAATCAGCCGGTTACTGCTGGTTTTCGGCCATACCTGTTGCCCCCCCCCCCCCCCCCCCCCCCCCTTAAAAAAATCTGGTGTTTTATGTTATTGTAAGCTAGTTTTCGTTAATTCATGTACGTACTGCATACAGCATGGAAAATTGATTAAATTTACTAGTAGATGGGTTCACATCCCATGACTCATGGCGTGAAAATGTCACTAGGAGTTTTTGTATCATATATGTGCAAAGCTTATCACCTATTCACACTCAGACTTGAGACACGGGTCTGAGTGCATCCTCTTGCATCTTCTTAGTCTCCCTTCTCATCACTTCGTTTTCCATTTTCTCAATCTGACATCAGTTCTCCCTGCTAGTGAGTGACCTGTCAGTATGCGAAAGAAGAGTTGGTGGCATCTCCAGATCTCTGGCGAAGGATGGCAGCATCATGGTTCCTGCTTCAAGGGGAGCAGGAGCGGTAGGAGACAATGCCGCAGCTGCCTCGACCCGAACCATACCAGGAGGTAAAATACATGCATCTTGATTTACGTGTCTAGTCAGTTAGACATTGGCCACTTGGGACTTGGGTATATCAATTAATAGCAGATTTGTGGTTTTCCATTAGCAGTATCCGTAATGTAGAATCATTATCTGGGATTGGGGACATTGCAGCAGCCGTAACATGGGGTTTAATCCTTTATTCTTCTCGCACCACAGATATGCTAGATAAGTCAAGCAGCAGAGTTCAAGGAATCGATACAGGTCTTGTGCCAAGCCGGGTACTGACACAAACTCGAATCGACGTGATATTCAAGAAAGAGACGGAGACAAGATCAAAGCTTAGCAAAGCTTGGGCAAAATGGTTCCGCAGCAACGGTGTTCCTGAAAGTAAAGCAGACTGCCCACACTTCTGCAGTGCCATGAAGTTAACACAGCAGCTAGGTACCCGCTTGCCTGTTCCTTCAGGCGATGAACTAGGTGGCGTAAATCTGGACGTGGAGGAAGAACTTCCGTAAGTAGATGTGAATGTTAACTACTTATCCATGGACTGATGGCTCATGCCTTTGTAAGGGTTAGTTAAGTACTGCCTCATGAACTGTTCTAGGTTCTTCCGAGTCCTGGTTATTTATGAACTTTGATCTAGCGATGTTGAGTTGGTTATGCACCATTTTGGTAACTTCCTCAACTTTGATGTAAGGAACGGCTTTGTTGGTAACTAAGTACAAGTAGGTATTCATCATATCGTTTTTATTTTGATCTTCTTGCGGGTTATGAACATATTGGTTATTGTGTGTCTCGGTCACTTGATTGTTGCATGTGTGTGTGGCGTTGTGTCGTTGGCTGTGATCTTGTAATTCCTAGCTGGTTAATGGCTTCGTTAATTCAAAGTCGAGCTCTTTTTGAGTCTTCGGTCTAAAAAAAGAATGAAATTGGTTAGGATAATTTTTTATTGAATCCACTTCCGAATCCATTTTTATAAGCTACGGTAAGAGATTTTTGACATCTGAACCGTCTGACTGATAGGATACGGTATAGGATATGATACTACTATTATTCCGAGTCTATTTTTAAAAGGATAATCCGACATATTTAAATACTGATATTCAATTTATGTGTAAAGTTTAGGACTCTGATAAATGCCACACGTGTAACACAAACACATGGCAATTCCGAACATTTTTTATGGAAATTTTAGTGATGTGAGGATGGCAACTTCAGTTGTCAAGCATGACAATTTTTTTTTGGATGACAAGTTTTTTCTTTGTTTTTTTTTCTCTTTTCGGATAGCAATTTTAATTGTAAAAAATGTCAGGACCAGATTGCTTCGTGCCACACGTGTGGCACTTATCATTTAGGAAGTTGTAAGTGAATGTCATCTTTGTTTATGAGATGAGGCATATGCTTATTAGTGATTTATCTGGCTTATTTTAGTATTATTTTAGTGTCTTATCTATGCTTAAAGTGTATATAAGTATTTAGCTAACCACTAGAGATTAAGATTCTTAATGCTAGTTAATACTTCTCCTCCCGTCGGCGCCGCCGGTCCGTCCCATCTCCTATGGCCTCTAGGCCATGGAGGTGCAGAGGATCTCGGCCCCCCGCCGGCTGGAGGGACCCCGTTCTCGTTCTTGTTAGAGCCAGTGTCTTGGTTGGGGCTGTGTGCGGCGGTGATGTCCCTTAGTAGGAATAATGTCTCACACGTTCTATCTCCGTCCCGATGGTGCGTCTAGCATCGTCGGAGGACGTGTGGAGGTTTGTCTCCGTTGGATCTTGCGGGATTCGATCGGTGCGGGTCTTCGGTGGACCTATCTGGATCCGGTCTCTGTTCATCTTCGTTTAGGTGTTTACAGGTTTGATCCTTCTGATCTACGACTTTCTTCATCGGCGATGGTTGCTACTCTGGTGCGGTGGGCCTGTGGGGCCTTGGCCCGACAACTTCACGACTATCTACTACAATAAGGTTTGCCCGGCTCCGGTGAGGGAGGGGCGATGACGGCGGCACGCCTTTGGCTCGCTCCAGTGCTTGTAATCGTCGCTAGGTGGTCCATGGACATGGTTGTAATTTTTATTACCTTTGTTGTTCTTTGTACTGCCATGATTGAAGATGAATAGATTGGAAATTTCTCGCAAAAAGAAAGTGTATAAGTATTAAGACTTTCTCATTGTTTTTGTATACTTTTAATTTAAATCATTTATATATTCCTCCTATACGTGGTATATGACGGTTTTTCATTCCAACCCGTAGCATGTATGAATCAGCCATAATCCGGTACTCGAATCTGCTTTCATTGTGCTATCTGGCACTGAAGTACTCCCTCCATTTCTAAATATAAAACTTTTTAGAGATTTTAATACGGAGTATATATAGATGTATATAAATGTATTTTAGAACATAGATTAACTCATTTGTTTTGTATGTAGTTTATATTGAAATATCTAAAAAAGCTTATATTTAGAAACGGAGGGAGTACATCGGGGAAATTGCTCGAATCAGATTTTGGCTGATTTTTCAAAGCTGATTCGAACAGCAGTTTTGTTTCAAAAGGCTGAATCTGGTCCCCGAGACTGACTGAAACAAACACCGCCTAAATGTCCCTGCGTTCTCTCGGTCAGGGATGCCCGTCGGCAGCCTCGGTTGAGTTACAATGATTATACCGGAGCTGAACTAAGCTAAAACATCAGTTTAACCAACAATCTCCTACGAGTACATACAACAAAATCCCATCAACACGGAATGTTACAATGGTTTCTCCAAATCTAATCCTACAACCAATCCCTCTTTCTTTTCACCCGAACGCATCGCACCGATCAATCAGTGTTCCGCCGACCTCCATCTATCGCAGCAGATGGAGCGCGAGCAGCACCAATGGCGCGGCGACTAGCCGCCCGGAGGCTGCCGGCGGTGGTGTCGCTGCCGCGCCAGTCACGTCGCCGGTGGCCATGTTGGCGAGCCAGGCGTCGCTGCTGGCGCCCCCGAGGATCACGCCCTGCCCCTGGATGCCGCCGCCACCGCCACCGCCAGTGCCGGCCTCGCCGCCCATCGGCATCGGCATGCTGTCCTGGTTGGCGTCCGTGAACGTCATCCCTGGCATCGTTGCCGGCGTATCCGTCGCAGGCATCGTCGTCGGCGTCTCCATCCGAGGCACCGTCGTCGGCGTTGGGGTCGTCTGCGTCGGCGTCGTGGCCGCCGGCACCGGATTAATCGCCGGCACCGTGGTCGACTTCTGGCTGCTCGTGTGACAAAAGGACAGAACAAGGGCACATGGTGAGGTCACGGGAATGGCGGAAACAGTAAACCAAATGCACATAACGGCGAAAAAAGCTCGTCTTTTGTGTCCACCCTGCTCTGCTGCTAAGCTAAAATATCTTGCCTAGATTCAGATCTGCAGATCTCTTCCTATGCTTTTCCATTTTAATCATACGGAAGACACTAATCTCTTCAACGGATCAACCCCCCTTGGCAAGGCAAGAACCAACCAGATCCAGACTTGGAAGGTCAAATGGAGGAGTGCTGGGACTGAGAGTGAGGCTGACCTCGGGGTGGCGCCGGGGCAGAAGGTGACGGTGTAGTCGGGGCCGCCGGCGCAGGTGAAGGTGGAGGTGGGGTCGTCGAAGGCGTAGCTGTAGGAGCGCGGGCACGCCATCTTGAATACCTGCGAGTAGGACGTCGGCCGGCACGTCCCGGGGTTGGCGTACGCGCCGCTGCAGCAGTACTCGGGCCGCCCGAACGCGTCGCACGCGCTCCGGCAGGCCGCGCCGCCGCCGGACCGGAGCTCGGCGGGGCACATCGCGTTCAGGTCCGCCGCGCACCCCGCCGAAGCGCAGGACCCGGCGCTCGACGCGCCGCCTGGGCGCTCCCCGGAGGACGGCTCCACCAGCACCGGCAGGTTGTACCCGTCCACCAGGCTGACGTCGTAGAAGTCCAGCCCGCCCGTCCCGTCGAGCGTGAACTCTGCCAGCGTCGCGGGGGGCGCGGCGCCAGCGCCGGCGCACTCAGCCGTGCCGGAGCCGCAGTCGCCGGTGGCGCAGACGAGCCGCCCCGTGGCGCCGTCCTGCGCGCATCCGGTGCGGGCCCAGAGACGGCCGGACCAGGCCGAGGGCGCCGGCACCGCGCGCGACGCGCCCGGCGGGAGCTCGAACCCCGTGGTGCCGAGCCGCGCGGTGCCGGCGTTGGACAGGACGCCCGGCCACACCGTGTCCGCGCACCGGTTGACGAACGTGAACATCGCCGCCTCCCCCTCTGCACACCACCAAGAAACACAGCGCGCCGCGTCAGCTCCCCCGCCATTACATTACCGAACCTCACTCGCACCAAGCAAAGAAGAAACCAGGAAGCATCGATTTACCGCAAATCTATTTACCTCTCCATGAAATCAGAAGGAGCACAATGACGGCGATGCATCCCGGCAGCCCCATCGAGGATAGCTGCTAGCAAACGCAATGCAGAGGGACAAGCGCGTGCAATGTCAGGACAGAGCACCGCGCCTACTGCTCACTCTCACTCTTCAGCAACTGGTAATGGTGTGTGGTAGTGTGACAGTCGGTTGATTTGGAGGAGACGGAGAAAGATGAGGGCAATGGGCGCCCAGGAAAGAGAGGGAGAAAGGATAGGGGAGGGGGAATCTTTAGTGTGGCTCCCGATGAACTTTACTTTAGCCTTTGTTTGGGTACCCCGGTGGCATCGAGCATGGGCACACGTACGGTAAATTCTATTCTGATTGGGCTGGCTCGCGAAACTGCTGCCCGCCGTGAAAGATGATTTTCCTTCGATAAAAGGCGAAACTATCTACATATGGATTTGATTACGTCGTCCCAACGCCGTCCCTATCACGGACACACTATTTGTCCGAACTGTAGAAGGACACTTTGGCAATACAATAGTCGTTGTATTGATAGGTGCAGGTGCACGTATATATAGAGTACAAGCAGGCCTCAACTTCAACTATACACAACTAGAAGGTGGGTCAGGATATACATAATACATGCAACACATATATATTCAACACCCCCCGCAGTCGAAGCGTCGCCGCAGACACAGAGACTGGACCGAAACTCCTCGAAGATGGGAATAGGCAATCCCTTAGTCATCACGTCTGCAAACTGTTGCGTCGTCGAAACGTGGAGAAGCCGAACACGGCCAAGCGCAACCTGCTCACGCACAAAGTGAATATCGAGCTCAATATGCTTCGTACGACGATGGTGCACCGGGTTGGCGGAGAGGTAGACCGCGCTGACATTATCGCAGTAGACAAGAGTGGCCTTGTGGACGTCACAAAGCAACTCCTGGAGCAGCTGACGGATCCAAGAGCATTCAGCCACGGCATTAGCCACGGCCCGATACTCGGCCTCGACGCTGGAGCGGGAGACCGTGGGCTGTCGCTTGGAGGACTAAGAGATCAGCGAGGGCCCGAGGTAGACGCAGTAGCCGGACGTAGAGCGTCGGGTGTCGGGGCAGCCGACCCAGTCAGCGTCCGAGTAGGCAATGAGGTCGGTGGAGGAGGCCGTCAGGGTGAGTCCCAAAGACATAGTGCCGCGTATGTATCGGAGAATACGCTTCACCAAGGTCCAATGGGAGTCACGCGGGGCGTGCATATGGAGGCACACCTGCTGAATAGCATACTGTAGATCCGGGCGTGTCGGCGCAGGTACTGTAAAGCATCAACAATGGAGCGATAGAACGTTGGCTTGCAGTTAAGCATACCAGCGCGATCCAGAAGCTCGTGGTCGTATTTCTGCTGATGCAGAAAGAAGCCGTCAGCGCGGCGGACCACCTCAACACCAAGGAAGTAGTGCAGGGGCCCCAAGTCCTTGAGGGCGAACTCATCACGAAGACGAGCCGTGAGCCGCTGAAGGAGCTCGGGGGCGGACGCCGTGAGGATGATGTCGTCGACGTAGAGCAGCAGATATGCAGTGTCAGCTCCCTGATGATACACAAAGAGTGAGGCATCGGAGCGAGTAGAACGAAAGCCCATAGATTGCAGGAAGGCTGCGATACGCTCGTACCAAGCCCGTGGCGCTTGCTTCAACCCATAAAGAGAACGAGAGAGCAAGCACACGAAGTCCGGATGCTCGGCGTCGACGAAGCCAGTGGGCTGCTCACAGAACACCTGCTCGGCAAGATGACCGTGCAAGAAGGCGTTGGAGACATCCAACTGATGTACCGACCAGGATCGCGAGACCGCCAACTGAAGCACGGTGCAGATCTGTTGGGGAATGTAGTAATTCAAAAAAATTCCTACGATCACGCAGGATCTATCTAGGAGATGCATAGCAACGAGAGGGGAGAGTGTGTCCACGTACCCTCGTAGACGAAAGCGAAAGCGTTATGTCAACACGGTTGATGTAGTCGAACGTCTTCACGATCCAACCGATCCAAGTACCGAATATACGGCACCTCCATGTTCAGCACACGTTCAGCTCGATGACGTCCCTCAAGCTCTTGATCCAGTAGAGGGTCGAGAGAGAGTTCCGCCAGCACGACGGCGTGGTGACGGTGTTGGTGATGTGATCCGCGCAGAGCTTCGCCTAAGCACTACGACGCTATGACCGGAGTAGTAAACTATGGAGGGGGCACCGCACACGGCTAAGAAACAACTGTTGTGCCTCTGGGGTGCCCTCCTGCCCACGTATATAAAGGAGGGAGGAGGAGGAGGCCGTCCCAAGGGGGGGCGCGCCAAGAGGGGGGAGTCCTACTAGGACTCCGTTCCTAGTAGGATTCGGTGAAGGAAATATGCCCTAGAGGCAATAATAAAGTTGTTATTTATATTTCCTTATATCATGATAAATGTTTATTATTCATGCTAGAATTGTATTAACCTAAAACTTAGTACATGTGTGAATACATAGACAAACAGAGTGTCACTAGTATGCCTCTACTTGACTAGCTCGGTAAATCAAAGATGGTTAAGTTTCCTAGCCATAGACATGAGTTGTCATTTGATTAACGGGATCACATCATTAGAGAATGATGTGATTGACTTGACCCATTCCGTTAGCTTAGCACTTGATCGTTTAGTTTGTTGCTATCGCTTTCTTCATGACTTATACATGTTCCTATAACTATGAGATTATGCAACCCCCGAATACCGGAGGAACACTTAGTGTGCTATCAAACGTCACAACGTAACTGGGTGATTATAAAGATGCTCTACAGGTGTCTCCGATGGTGTTTGTTGAGTTGGCATAGATCGAGATTAGGATTTGTCACTCCGATTGTCGGAGAGGTATCTCTGGGCCCTCTCGTAATGCACATCACTATAAGCCTTGCAAGCAATGTGACTAATGAGTTAGTTACGGGATGATGCATTACGGAACGAGTAAAGAGACTTGCCGGTAACGAGATTGAACTAGGTATTGAGATACCGACGATCGAATCTCGGGCAAGTAACATACCAATGACAAAGGGAACAACGTATGTTGTTATGCGGTTTGGCCGATAAACATCTTCGTAGAATATGTAGGAACCAATATGAGTAACCAGGTTCCGCTATTGGTTATTAACCGGAGATGAGTCTCGGTCATTTCTACATAGTTCTCGAACCCATAGGGTCCGCACGCTTGACGTTCGATGATGATCGGTATTATGAGTTTATGTGTTTTGATGTATCGAAGGTTGTTCGGAGTCCCGGATGTGATCACGGACATGACGAGGAGTCTCGAAATGGTCGAGACATAAAGATTGATATATTGGACAACTATATTCGGACACCGGAAGTGTTCCGGAGAAGTTTCGGATAAAATCGTAGTGCCGGAGGGTTATCGGAACCCCCAGGGGAACTGATGGGCCTCGATGGGCCTTAGTGGAGAGAGAGATGGGCGGCCAGGGCAGGCCGCGCGCCCCCTCCCCCTTGAGTCCGAATTGGACTAGGTAAGGGGGGCGGCGCCCCCTTTCCTTCTCCCTCTAGCTCTCCTTCCTTCCCCCTCTCTTCCTTTTGGTGGAAACCTACTAGGACTTGGAGTCCTAGTAGGATTCCCCTCTTGGGGGCGCGCCAAGGAGGGCTGGCCGGCCTTCCCCATTGCTCCTTTATATACGGGGGCAGGGGGGCACCCCAAGACACACAAGTTGATTGTTTAGCCGTGTGCGGTGCCCCCCTCCACAGATTTCCACCTCGGCCATATCGTTGTAGTGCTTAGGAGAAGCCCTGCGTCAGTAACTTCATCATCACCGTCATCACGCCGTCGTGCTGATGAAACTCTCCCTCGACCTCAGCTGGATCTAGAGTTCGTGAGACGTCACCGAGCTGAACGTGTGCAGATCGCGAAGGTGCCATACTTTCGGTGCTAGGATCGGTCGAATCGTGAAGACGTACGACTACATCAACCGCGTTGTCGTGGTGGGCGCACGGCAGATGCCAAGGGATGGCTAAAGAGAGGAGGAGGCTCTAGGGCGCTGGTGGACTCCAGAGGCGAGGTTGGCATGAGCGGGCGTGGGACGCCGGACATACCCAGGTTCGGGGCTCTCCGGAGAGATAAACCCCTAGTCCTGCCGAGTATAGTTGGATGATCGATAGTACAATGTTGCTCCTGGAGCTGCATGGAGGAGGAAGGAAACTGGCCAAGGCTTGGGCTGCTCCTTCTCTCCGGTGTTGCTGTTTTGTGGCTAGTCCTATGCTTGCTTTTCTCTCGTATGTGTTTTCTGCTTTCCCTCTCGCTCGCCCCTCGAACGATCGTGGGCTCCCGGGGGGTTTTATAGTCCAACCCCCCAGGGGTACAATGGTAATGTTACAAGTCGGTGGGTCCGTATTGTCGGTGTCCGGGGACCCGGGCTGGGTCCCGCTGAGGGCTTGTGGTTCGCCGGGTTCCCCTAGGTGCGGGCCCCACAAGCCTAGGGGGACTGTGCGCTGTCTTGTCGATCGTCAGGGCGTGGCCGAGTCGAGCCGCGTACAGTGCTCTCCGTCAGGTTGCCGCTTGTTGTCGTCAGCGGTGAGGGTAGGGGCACTGTAGCCACGCCGGCCCTGGTCAGCGGGTAGGTGAGGGGCACTGTTGCCACGTTCCTGCTGACCAGAGGCATGGGCGGGGCACTGTTGCCTCGGTCATCGTTGATTGAAGTCTCGTCCCCATCATACGGCCTGGATGGGATGGGAGTTGACCCGCGGCTGGATTGCATAGCACGCCACGGGTGGCGCTGGCTTGTTGAGGAGGCTTTGGCCGTGCCGGGTTCGGCTGTGTTGTGCTAGTCGTTGGGGCCGAGTCGACGTGTCTTGCCGGGTCGGCTAGTCTGGCCGGCTTGCGGGGCTTGGCCGGGTCGGCTAGTCTTGCCGGGCCTAGCGCGTGCCGTATTGAGGGGCGGTGCCAGCCCCGTTGTTTTTTGAAGAGGATCCGGGTTCCGTTGCCTGCCCAGGGTCCATCCCCCCGACAGTAGTCCCCGAAGCTGTGAAGGTCCGCCGTCTTCGGATGAGTGGGCCTTCGCAGTTTCCCCCTTAAGCAAGGTGGATTCTGCGAGCGCCGGGTCCGGCAACACCCACTGTGTGCCGGTTTTCTTGGAAACCGGATCGTGGCATCCCGGCCGTGGCGGGGACCGAGAAGTCCGCCGAATCTTGGGGCAATCCCTCGGGCTTTGCGCGGGCGCCACGTGGTGCATGGAAGTCGGAGGGGCCTGACAGGCCACTCGCGTGACGTGACCGGGCGACGGGCTGGGGCCCACCGCCGCGCGCCCTCAGCCCAAGCGCGCGGATTTATTACGGCGTCCGGGGGCTGGTTGCTCTTCCCCGGGCAGTTACTGCGCGTGTACGTGTGCACTTATTGCGGGGTAGTGGAACGGGCGTGTGCAGACGATCCCACTTCCCCACTTCCCCACGTTCAAACCGAGGGTTATAAATCGGGGGGGGGGGGCAGGGGGCGACGGACATTATTCTCACTCGCGCCCTCCTGTCCCTTTGCTCTCGCTCCGCTCTTTGCAACTGACGCACTGCCGCGCCCGCTGCTCCGAGCAGAACTCCTTCGCCGTCCATCTTCCTTCTTCTTCCTTTGATCATGTCGCTGCCATCGGGCTCCTGGATGGGTTCGAATGTCACCTCCGAGGACATCACCCAACTCCGGGCGATGCGGCGCCTGCCGCGGGAGACGGACGTCGGCGTCCGCCTGCCGCGCGGCGAGCAGAGGCCTCGGCCCGAGGGGCAGGAGCGCGTGGTCTTCCTCACGCACTTCGAGCACGGGTTCGGGCTGCCGGCGAGCACCTTCTTCCGCGCGTTCCTGGAGTTCTTCGGGCTCCAGCCGCATCATCTTGGCGCCGGCGCCATCGTCCAGCTCTCCGGCTTCGTCACCCTCTGTGAGGGGTACCTGGGGGTCGAGCCTACGATCGACCTCTGGGTGCGCTTCTTCTCCTTGAAGCAGCAGGGACCGTCGGCCGGGGAGTTCGCCGATTGCGGCGCCGCCATCATCTCGAAGCGGTCGGGGGCGGATTTCCCCAAGATCCCGCTGGAGGATTCTGCCAAGAAGTGGCAGAACTCCTTCTTCTACGTCCGCAACCTTGGTGCGGATCGCATCAACCTTCCGGCCTTCGCCATCGCACTGCCGCGGGCGAAGACGAACTGGGGCTACTCGCCCAGGCGCCCATCGCAGGAGGTCGTCAATCTCTGCGAGCGGGTGACGGTGATGAGGACGCAGGAGGGGCTCACCGGCACCGACCTCCTCGCCGCGTTCATCATGCGCCGGGTCCTTCCGCTTCAGGGGCGCTCCTGCCTCATCGGCGAAATGGTCGGCCTTCAAGACCCCAACCGCATGGGGTCGACGCGGCTGTCCGCGGAGCAGATCGCGCGCGGCGTGAATGACATCTCCAAGGCCAACCTTGGGGAGGACTGGCGGTTCGGCAAGGCGCCGTACAGCCAGTCGAACCCGGCGCCGCAGGTGAGTGTCTGATCTTCTTACTTTGCTGCCGCGCACCTTCTCATCCGTCGTGACGCGACGCGGGGGGTACTTCTGAACATGATTCGGCATCCTTACGCCCGGGCCCCGTCGTAGGTGGCGCCGGTGGCGCCAAAGGAGCCCGCGGCTCATGGCGGGGAGGAGGAGGCCGAGTCCGATGCCGGCGCTGGGCGTCGCGCGGGTAAGTCTCGTGTTTATGTTCATGTGTCTTGAATTGCTGACCGCGGCACGGAACGGTCGGTGCTGACGCCAGTTGTCGGTGTAGTGGCGTTGGGCGGGGGAGGCGGCGACGCGGGCAGAGCCGGGTCCTCGCATGGGGCGGCGCCGAGCCGTCCGCATGGGAAAGACAGCGTTGCGCCGCAACCCCGGGCCCCGAAGCGCACAGCGGACCCGGCCGGGGCCGGGAGGCCGGCCAGGAGGAAGTGCGGCGGCGGGCACGGGAGGCCAACCCCGGTCCCGGTCTTGGCGGGGTAAGCTTCATCTCTCGTTTGCGCTCAGATTTTTTTCTTGAGCTAGTCTTGTTTATTTTCTGCTCATTCTGTCTTCTTCTCCAGGTCGCCAATCGCGCTGGCGAGGGCGGCGGCGGAAGCTACGGCCACCGAGGGAGGCGCGTTCCGCAGAAGCCGGTCCGACCTCGCCGACCAGGCCGAGGTGGAAGGACGGGCCGACTCGGACTGGATCCGAACGACGCCGAAGCCTTGGCCTGGCGGGACAGGAACCGGGCCGAGGCGGAGATGGAGGCGGCGTCGGTCCATGCTTGGACCGATGCGGCGGCGGCATGGGCGCGAGCCGGCCTGGCGCGAGATGCCGGAGGGCACGGTGGTGGCGGCGACGGTCTTTGAGCCGTCGTCGGTGAGGGAGCGCGGCCGTGGAGGCCGGGCTGAGGTGGTGATCCCCGACCGGGAGGTCGTGGAGGTGGCGGACGACACCCCGCCGCGGGCCGACATGGTCGAGCGAGCGGGGACTGATGGTGGTGGAGGCGGCGCCATTTTGGAAGAGACGCTGCAGGTGGCGGTGTCGGAGGCGCCGCCGGTTTTGGAGGAGGCACCGCGGGCGGTGGTGGCAGAGGCCACCTCGACAGCTGGGCTGGAGACGGCGAACCAGGGCGTCCCAGCGTCCGGGTCAGAGATGGCGACGCAGGGCGTCCCGGCGTCCGGGTCGTCGTCGGCGCTGGGAGGGGCGTTGGAGGAGGTGCTGGCCGCGTCGCGAGCGGCCAGCGGGGAGTACGCCTTGGTGCCCCGGCAGGGAGGGCGCCGAGCTGCCGTGCTGTAGCCGGCACGGAGCGGGGGCGCCGTTGTCTTCGGGCCTCAGACCCAGGAGGAGGAGGCGCTGGACGCCGTCAGTCGCCGCCTGCGAGGCCGGACGAAACGGCTCGAGGCCTTCGCCCAGGCCGAGGTGGAGCGGATGCGTGACCTGGAGCGCGCCGTTCTGGTAAGTCTTCTTGTAACTTGTTCTTTGTGGGGGCTCGCCAGCGCACCCACTGGGTGTAGCCCCCGAGGTTCGGGCCAACTATGTAGTAGTTGGGTCGAATCTTTAGAGTGTTGGCCTTGTTCTGATTTCTGCTTTCTTCAGCATCTCGATGCCTTCCGGGTCGCCGCCTACAATCGTCTCCCGGGCAAGCACCGGGAGCTCATGGAGCAGCTTGCCGCCAAGGAGGAGGAGCTCTGCATCGCCGCAGGTATTCTTGTGCTCTTTTCTAGTGGGGGCGCGCTAGCGCACCCATTGGGTGTAGCCCCCGAGATTCGGGCCAATTGTGTAACAGTTGGGCCAAATCTTAAGTCTTGCTTTTTTTCTTCTGCTGAGTCCTTCTTTTTCGCAGCCGAGGTGCTGTCCTGGCGGACTCGTCTGCTCCGGGCCGGTCATCACTACGACCGGCTCGTTGCCGACACCGGCCGTCTTGGCGTCGAGGCGGCGCAGGCGGCCGCGGCTCGGCGGTCTCTCGACGAGGCCAACCGGCTGCATGAGCAGCTGGCGGGTCACAAGAGCCGCCTCGAGGCCGAGGTGGAGCTCCTTAAGGCGGAAGCCGCCAAGGTGGCAGAGGTGCAGCAGGCCCTGGTGGAGGCGGACCAGCAGCGCGCGGGACATGGAGGAACTCGCAGCCCTCGAAGGATCCGGACAGCTTCTGGACGAGGAAGTGGTAGCTTGCCATGTTGGAGTCGCGGGCGTCCCATTCGTCGGAGCACTGCTGCACCACCAGGTCCGAGTCGCCGTAGCACAGGATGCGTCGGATGCCGAATTCCTTGGCAAGCCGGAGGCCGTGCACAAGGGCTTCGTACTCGGCGACGTTGTTGGAGGCAGCGAAGTGGATCTGGAGCGCGTAGCGGAGCCGGTCGCCCTTCGGGGATGACAGTACGATGCCGGCCCCCAAGCCGAGTCGCATCTTGGACCCGTCGAAGTGCATGCGCTAATGCGTCGAGTCGGGAGGCGGCGGCAAGTACTGGGTCTTGGTCCAGTCGACGAGAAAGTCGGCCAGGGCTTGAGACTTGATCACGGTGCGGGGCTCGTAGAGGATGGTGTGGCCGGCTAGCTGAATCACCCACTTGGCAACCCGGCACCCGATGATTTCTCCGATAGGCGCCGTGCTGACCACGGTGACAACGTGCTCTTGGAAATACTGCTTCAGCTTCTTGGTGGTGAAGTACACGCCGTAACACATCTTCTGGTAGTGCGGGTAGTTCTGCTTGGAGATGGAGAGCACCTCGCTCAGGTAGTAGACTGGGCGCTGGACGGCTTGGATCTTGCCCTTCTCTGGTCGCTCTACCACCAGCACCATGCTGACCGCCCGCGAGGTCGCGGCTATGTAGAGCAACAGCGGCTCCTTGTCAGTCGGCGCGGCTAGGACTGGTGCGGTGGAGAGCATGCGCTTGAGGTCTTGGAAGGCCTCGTCTGCCTTGCCGTTCCATTCGAACGGGCTCGTCTTCTTCATCAGCTGGTACAGGGGTAGCGCCCTATCGCCCAGCCGGCTTAGAAACCGGCTGACCGAGGCCAAGCATCCGGTGAACTTCTGTACATCGCGCAGCCGAGCCGGCTTGCGCATGCGCTCGATGGCCTTGATCTTCTCCGGGTTCGCCTCAATGCCGCGTTCCGAGACGAGGAAGCCGAGTAGCTTTCCGGTCGGGACGCCGAAGACGCATTTTTCCGGGTTAAGCTTGACCTTGTATTCGCGGAGGTTAGCGAATGTTTCCTTCAAATCGTCGAGGAGCGTGAGGTGCTGCTTGGTCTTCACCATGATGTCGTCCACGTATACGTGGATATAGCGGCCGAGTTGCGGCAGCAGGCATTTCTGCATGCAGCGCTGGAAGGTGGCGCCGGCGTTCTTCAAGCCGAACGACATGGTGATGTAGCAATACGCCCCAAAGGGCGTGATGAAGGACGTCTTCAGGGCGTCGGCCGGGTCCAGCTTGATCTGGTGGTAGCTGGAGTAAGCGTCCAGGAAGGACAGGAGCTCACACCCGGCGGTCGAGTCGATGACTTGGTCGATCCGCGGGAGGGCGAACGGATCCTTGGGACAGGCCTTGTTGAGGCTGGTGTAGTCGATACACATGCGCCAGGTCTTGTTCTTCTTCAGGACGAGGACTGGATTGGCCAGCCACTCGGGGTGAAACACTTCCATTATGAAGCCGGCCGCCAAAAGCTTGGCGACCTCTTCACCAATGGTTCTTCTCTTCTCTTCGGAAAATCGTCGTAGGGGTTGACGGACAGGCTTGGCGTCCTTGCGGACATGAAGTTTGTGCTCGGCGTACTTCCTCGGGATACCCGGCATGTCCTTGGGGGTCCATGCGAAGATATCCCGATTCTCACGGAGGAAGTCGACGAGCTCGCCTTCCTATTTGCTGTCTAGGCGGGCGCCTATGAAAACGTACTTGCTGCAGCTGGGGTCTTCTGGGTTGAGCTTCACTTTCTTGGTCTCCTTGGAGGGCTTGAAGGCGGCCTCTCCGGCCGGGTCCGGGGTCGGGATCGACGCGGCGGAGGCCTCGCCTGCCAGGGCGACGATCCGGTCGAGCTGGCGCCGCTCCTCGGCAATGACCAGCGACTTGGCCAACTTGGCGCCGTCTCGGGCGCACTCCAGGGACTTGCGGTAATCGCCGGTGATGGTGATGAGGCCCTTGGGACCCGTCATCTTCATCTTCAGGTACGCGTAGTGGGGAACCGCCATGAACTTGGCGAGCGCGGACCGGCCCAGCAACGCGTGATACGCGCTGGACAGATCCACCACCTCAAACCAGATCGGTTCGCGCCGGAAGTGGCAGCTGTCACCGAACAGGACATCTAGCCGGACCCGACCAATGGGGGAGCAGGAGAGGCCGGGCACGATGCCATGGAAGATCGTTCGGGTCGGCTCCAGGTCCTTGGCCTTGAGGCCGAGCTTGGTCATCGTGTCGCGGTAGAGGATGTTGATGCTGCTGCCGCCGTCGATGAGGACCCGGGAGAACTTGCATGTGCGCCGCGCGACGATGGTGGGGTTGAGGACGAGGGCGTAACCACCCGGGCTCGGCATGATTGCCGGGTGATCCTCCCGGGTCCAGGTGATCGGGCGATCCGACCAATGTATGAACTCCGGCTTGGCCGGGACGACGGTGTTCACCTCCTGCCGAAGGAGGCGCTCGCTGCGCTTGTCGTCGCCGAGGCTGGTGAAGACGACGTAGGCCGCATTCTGGTCCGGGTAGGCGTCGTCGCGCATCGCGCCGCCAGCTAGAGGAGGTGGTGGAGGCGGAGGCGGCTGTCCCGCGCATGGAGCCGGAGCCGGAGGGGGCGGGGCGTCGCCCCTCATGATGCGCTTGGTGATGGCGCACTGCCGAAGCGTGTGCATGGAGGGTCTTGCGCCGCTGTGGTGCTTGCAGGGGGCGTCGAGCATCTGCTCGAAGCTCATGGCGGGTTGCCATGCCGTCTTGCCGGTTTGTCGGCGCTTCGCCGCCGGGTCCACCGCGGGCTCGGTGGCCGCGACGAGCCGGTTGTCGTGACGCGGCACCGGCTGGTCGGCCTTGCGCTTGTTGTTCTGGTGATGCTACTGCCGGCTGCTTTCGCCGGTCGGCTTCCGGGGGGGGGGGACCGGCTTCGCCTTGCCGGCTTCATCCAGCGCCACCTGGATCTTCATGGCGGAGTCGGCGTTGGCGTACTTGTCCGCCGTCACCATGAGCGCGGCCATGGTGGCCGGCTCGGAGCGTAAGAGCTTGTGCTTGAGGAGGGTGCCGTCTCGGCACCCGCTGACGAAGTACTGGATCGCCTGGACTCCATGGACGCCCTCGCAGCTGTTCCAGAGCTCGGGCCAGCGTGCGAGGTACTCGCGACCGGTCTCCGTAGGCCCTTGCACGCACATGGCGAGCTGGCTAGGGCGGCCGGGTCGCTTGTAAGTCCCCGTGAAGTTGCGGACGAAGGCTTCCTCGAAGTCCACCCACGTGTTGATGCTGCCCATCGGCAGGCTGTTCAACCACGTGCGGGCCGACCCTTGGAGCATGAGCGGTGCGTAGCGCACGGCGAGACGACGATTGGCACCGGTGATGCCAATGGCCGTGGTGTAGTCGGTGAGCCAGTCTTCTGGCTTCACCGTCCCGTTGTACTTGGGGGTGTCGCGGGGGAGCATGAATCCTTTGGGGAAGGGCTCCTCCCGGATGCGCGGGCCGAAGCACGCCGGCCCGATAGCGCCGCTCTCCTCCACCTCCATGGAGCGAGCGAGCTGATCGAGGCGGTGGCGAGCGTCGGCGTCGCCGATGGCGCGCGGGCTGAGTCGACTTGCGGCCAGGCCACGGGGGGTCGGGTCGGTTGGAGCCGGACGCCGGCCATGCTGGCCGGGTCCGCGCTGGGTCTCTAGGACAGGCTCGTCGCCCAATCTGCCGGCGGCTGTAGCGGCCGGGTCGCGCCGAGTCCGGGCTCGGCCGGAGTGCGCCTCGCCGGGTGGCGAGGAAGCGGTGTGCAGAAGTTTGCCAGGCCCGCCAAGGCGGGCGGAGCCGGACCCCGCTGGCTTGGCGAGCTGGTTGAGGCGGTCCTGCTGGGTGTTGGCGGCGTGGAGGAGTTCACGCATCCGCCCGATGCGCTCTTTCAGCTCCTCACCCGCGAGCTGGTCCAGGCCGGCTGCGGCTGCTTGGGCAGCGCGCATGTTCTTCGCTGGGGTCTCGTAGACGGTTGGGACGGCGCCGAGGGCCCGACCGATCGCTCCTCCCCGGGCACGCACATCGGCGACCCGGCTTGGCTCGGCTGCGGCGGGCGTGAATCCGTAGGCGGCATCGCGCTCCAGCTGAGCGGCGTCCAGGCGACGCTGAGTGGCGGCGAGCGTCTCGGACAGGTCCAGCATCTGCTGGCGCCTTTCCTCGAGCTGGGTTCAGGCCTCAGCGACGTTGGTGGCGTCGACGTCGGTGCCGATGGGGATGCGGAGGCTCTACATCGCGGCGCGCAACGGATCGGACGGCTCGATCCGATCCGCTGCGGCCCTGGCTTCGGCAGCCTTCCTCGTCTTGCTCGACGAGGAAGAGGCGCCGTCACCGGTGACGAAGACCTCCACATGGACGTCCATTGTCCCGGCGGAAATGTTGCCGCCGAGGGAGAGGGGAGAGTCGGAGTAGCTGAGCACCTCACTGGGGTACTCGTCGACCGTGAACGCATCGGAGATGCGCAGCACGGCGAAGGAGGCGACAAGCGCGCCGACGATGTCGTCCGCCAGCGCGACGACGATGTCGTCCGCCAGCGCGACGGACTCGTCGGTGTAGGAGAAGGGCCCCGTCTGAAGCATGCTCCCAGCCAGCTCCTTGAGCTGCCCCACGGTGGGCGCCAACTGTCATGGTGGGCGCACGACAGATGCCAAGGGATGGCTAAAGAGAGGAGGAGGCTCGAGGGCGCTGGTGGACTCCAGAGGCGAGGTTGTCATGAGCGGGCGCGGGGCGCCGGACATACCCAGGTTCGGGGCTCTCCGGAGAGATAATACCCCTAGTCCTGCCGAGTGTAGTTGGATGATCGATAGTACAATGTTGCTCCTCGAGCTGTATGGAGGAGGAAGGAAGCTGGCCAAGGCTTGGGCTGCTCCTTCTCTCCGGTGTTGCTGTTTTGTGGCTAGTCCTATGCTTGCTTTTCTCTCGTATGTGTTTTCTGCTTTCCCTCTCGCTCGCCCCCCGAATGATCGTGGGCTCTCGGGGGGTTTTATAGTCCAACCCCCCAGGGGTACAATGGTAATGTTACAAGTCGGTGGGTCCGTATTGTCGGTGTCCGGGGACCCGGGCTGGGTCCCGCTGAGGGCTTGTGGTTCGCCGGGTTCCCCTAGGTGCGGGCCCCGCAAGCCTAGGGGGACTGTGCGCCGTCTTGTCGATCGTCAGGGCGTGGCCGAGTTGAGTCGCATAGAGTGCTCTCCGTCAGGTTGCCGCTTGCTGTCGACAGCGGTGAGGACGGGGGCACTGTAGCCACGCCAGCCCTGGTCAGCGGGTAGGTGAGGGGCACTGTTGCCACGTTCCTGCTGACCAGAGGCATGGGCGGGGCACTGTTGCCTCGGTCATCGTTGATTGAAGTCTCGTCCCCATCATACGGCCTAGATGGGACGGGAGTTGACCCGCGGCTGGATTGCGTAGCACGCCACGGGTGGCGCTGGCTTGTTGAGAAGGCTTTGGCCGTGCCGGGTTCGGCTGTCTTGCGCTAGTCGTTGGGGCCGAGTCGACGTGTCTTGCCGGGTCGGCTAGTCTGGCCGGCTTGCGGGGCTTGGCCGGGTCGAGCGACCCGGCCAAGCGCGTGCCGGTATTGAGGGGCGGTGCTAGCCCCGTTGTTTTTTGAAGAGAATCCGGGTTCCGTTTCCTGCCCGGGGTCCATCCCCCGATACGCGTTGTCATAACGCTTCCGCTTTCGGTCTACGAGGGTACGTGGACATCACTCTCCCCTCTCGTTGCTATGCATCACCTATATGGATCTTGCATGTGCATAGGATTTTTTTTGAAATTACTGCATTCCCCAACATTCGCCCCCCCTCCTTCCTTCCAATGGAGAGGGGAAAGGGGACATGAGGGAGAGGGAGAAGGAAAGGGGGGCCGCGCCCCCACCCCTTGTCCAATTCGGATTGGGCTTGGGGGGCACCTCCTGTGGCAGCCTCCCTCTCTCCACTATGGCCCAATAGGCCCATTAACTTTCCCGGGGGGTTCTAGTAACCTCCCGGTACTCCGAAAAATCCCCGATCTTCTTCGGAACCATTCCGGTGTCCGTATATAACCTTCCAATATATGAATCTTTACCTCTCGACCATTTTGAGACTCCTCGTCATGTCCATGATCTCATCCGGGACTCCGAACAAACTTCGGTCACCAAAACACATAACTCATAATACAAATCGTCATCGAACGTTAAGTGTGCGGACCCTACGGGTTTGAGAACTATGTAGACATGACCGAGAGACATCTCCGGTCAATAACCAATAGCGGAACCTAGATGCTCATATTGGCTCCTACATATTCTACGAAGGTCTTTATTGGTCAAACCGCAGAACAACATACGTCATTCCCTTTGTCATCGGTATGTTACTTGCCCGAGATTCGATCGTCGGTATCCTCATACCTAGTTCAATCTCGTTACCAGCAAGTCTGTTTACTCGTTCTGTAATGCATCATCCCGCAACTAACTCATTAGTCACATTGCTTGCAAGGCTTATAGTGATGTGCATTACCGAGAGGGCCCAGAGATACCTCTCCGATACTCGGAGTGACAAATCCTAATCTCGATCTATGTCAACCCAACAAACACCTTCGAAGACACCTGTAGAGCATCTTTATAATCACCCAGTTATGTTGTGATGTTTGATAGCACACAAGGTGTTCCTCCGGTATTCGGGAGTTGCATAATCTCATAGTGAAAGGAATATGTATAAGTCATGAAGAAAGCAATAGCAATAAAACTGAATGATCAACATGCTAAGCTAACGGATGGGTCTTGTCCATCACATCATTCTCCTAATGATGTGATCCCGTTCATCAAATGACAACACATGTCTATGGTCAGGAAACTTAAGCATCTTTGATTAACGAGCTAGTCAAGTAGAGGCATACTAGGGACACTCTGTTTTGTCTATGTATTCACACATGTACTAAGTTTCTGGTTAAGACAATTCTAGCATTAATAATAAACATTTATCATGATATAAGGAAATATAAATAACGACTTTATTATTGCCTCTAGGGCATATTTCCTTCAGGATCATGCCGGGTTTCACAACGGAGCGAAGGTGTCGGTGAAGTCCACGCCCGCGCGCTGCCAAAATCCACGAACCACCCATCGAGCCTTGTAGCGCTCAAGAGTACCATCCGGACGGGTCTTGTGGCGGAACACCCACTTGCCAGTGATAACATTGGCATGAGGGGGTCGCGGAACAAGATGCCACGTGCGGTTGCACTGCAGGGCGTCGAACTCCTTCTGCATCACTATGAGCCAGTGGGGATCCCGAAGGGCAGCGCGAGCGGGGATGGGGATGGGTGACGACATCGAAGTCGAGGCAGCGCACACATAATCGTTGGAGGAGTAGCGCGTGCTCGGCCGAAGCACATTGGCCCGAGAGCTGGTCATCACGTCGAGAGGCGGAGCAGCGGCGGTAGAGCCCGCGACGGCGGGCGGGCCAACAGCGGCGGGCGGCCCAGCAGCGATGGCAGCACCCGTGGCGGCGGCCGAGTCGGCGGCGGTGGGCGTGCTGGCAGTGGGGGTGGCGACGGGCGAGGAGGAGGTCGAGCCCGTCACTGGGGTGACGGCCCCAACTGGGGTGGCCGCCGCGGTGCCGGGGTGGGGTTCCCGGTCCGGCTCAACCTCGTAGGAGGTAGTCGGGGACCCAGGGGCCCGGTTAGACTTGACCTGGGGGGATGGAG
Source organism: Triticum aestivum (assembly GCF_018294505.1). Taxonomy (NCBI): domain Eukaryota; kingdom Viridiplantae; phylum Streptophyta; class Magnoliopsida; order Poales; family Poaceae; genus Triticum; species Triticum aestivum. The sequence goes on from NC_057799.1 coordinate 134,096,456, forward strand.
TCGGGAAACCGGGTGGCGGCAGAAGGCGCCTGGCTGGAGGGACCACCTGGGGCCGCGGCCGCGCGTCACGCCAAGCAGGGGGCGCGGAGGTCGGTGCCGAGGGAGCCGTAGCCGGAGAGACCTGAAAAAAAGGGAACACCGTCTCGACAAAATACACGTGCCTCGAGGTGTACACGCGGTGAGACAAGGTCATAGCACCGGTAACCTTTGGTGTTAGAGGGATAGCCAAGAAAGACACATGGGAGTGATCGTGGTGCAAGTTTGTGTGGAGTGGTGGACGCGGTGCTAGGATAACAAAGACACCCGAAGATGCAAAGGCCGTCATAGGACGACGGTGCACCGAAGAGAAGGTGGTGAGGGCGTTGTTCCACCAAGGACAACACAGACGGATGTTAACTAGAAGGGTAGCGGTGGCAAGAGCATCAGCCCAAAACCGAGCGGGGCATGTTAGAGTGAAAGAGTAACATGCGGACGCAGTCGTTAAGAGTGTGAAGAATGCGCTCGGCACGGGCATTCTACTGTGAGGTGTATGGACAAGTTAGACGGAAGATGGTGCCGTGAGAGGCGAGAAGGGCACGGAGAGCAACGTTATCAAACTCTTTTCAGTTGTCAGTTTGGAGTGCAAGTATGGGGCGACCGAACTGTGTGGTGACATAGGAATAAAAGGACGTGAGTGTGTCTAAGGCATCGGATTTATGACGAAGAGGAAAAGTCCACACATAATGAGAATAATCATCTAAAATCACCAAATAGTATAGATAGCCCGTGTTACTTGCAACGGGAGACGTCCAAACATCACTATGAAGTAATTGGAACAAAAAAGTGGAAACAGTTGTAGACGCACTAAAGGGAAGACGAACGTGCTTGCCTAGCCGGCAAGCCTCACAAGTGTGCTCGTCGAGCTTATTACATGAGAAAGAAAAACTCCTAAGAATCTGACACAAAACGGTGGGGTTGGGGTGGCCCAAGCGAGCATGCTAAAGGTCGACACCAGCGGCGAAGGCGATGGGTGTGGAGGTGGAGGCACCGGTGTGCACGGGATAAAGCTCGTCGGGGCTATCACATCAGTGAAGTACCATCCGAGTACAGACGTCCTTCACAGAAAAACCAACGCCATCAAATTCAACAGTAAGTGGGTTCTCACGAGTAAGATCACGAACGAAAACTAAGTTGGTGACTAAATCAGGTGAAAGGAGAACATTAGAGATAGTGATAGGTGTGGAAGTAGAAGGAAAACTAGTGCTACCGACATGAGTGATAGGTAAAGAAGAACCGTTGCCAACGGTGATACGAGTGGGTGTGTGAATGGGAGTGTAGGAGGTGACGTTACCGGGATGAGCTGTCATGTGCGCAGTAGCACCAGAGTCCATGTACCAGTCGCCTCCACTGCCATATTTACTCGGCGATGGCGCAGAGTGCAGGGCGACGAGGAGGGCGGGATCCCATGGCGCAGGAACCGGCGGCGGCTGCAGGCCCCCGTAGGGCAGCGCCTAGGCGAGCGGGCCATAGCCACCGAGGGGTGATGACCCACAAGTATAGGGGATCAATTGTAGCTCTTTTCGATAAGTAAGAGTGTCGAACCCAACAAGGAGCCGAAGGAAATGATAAGTGGTTTACAGCAAGGTAATGTCTGCAAGTGCTGAAATTGTAAGTAGCAGAGTAGTTTGATAGCAAGATAATTTGTAACGAGTGATATGTCTCCAACGTATCTATAATTTTTTATTGTTCCATGCTATCATATTATCCATCTAGGATGTTTTATATGCATTTATATGCTATTTTATATGATTTTTGGGACTAACCTATTAACCTAGAGCCCAGTGCCAGTTTATGTTTTTTCCTTGTTTTTGAGTTTTACAGAAAAGGAATACCAAACGGAGTCCAATTGACATGCCAATTTTTGATGATTTTTATGGACCAAAAGAAGCTCCTGGAGTAAAAGAGTTGGGCCAGAAGAGTCCCGAGCTGCCCACGAGGGTGGGGGCGCGCCCTACCCCCTGGGCGCGCCCCCTACCTCGTGGCCGCCTCGAAGACCCCCCTGACTTGTTCCCGACGCCAAAACCTCTTATATATACAGAAACCTCCAGAAATAAACCTAGATCGGGAGTTCTGCCGCCGCAAGCCTCTGTAGCCACCAAAAACCAATCGGGACCATGTTCCGGCACCCTACCGGAGGGGGAATCCCTCACCGGTGGCCATCTTCATCATCCCGGTGCTCTCCATGACGAGGAGGGAGTAGTTCACCCTCGGGGATGAGGGTATGTACCAGTAGCTATGTGTTTGATCTCTCTCTCGCATTCTTGATTCGGCACGATCTTGATGTATCGCACTACAAAAAAAATACACTTCCGTGATGATACGTGTTTGTCACAGTAGGTCGCGTTTTCTGTCATGCATGTACATCCATGACAAATTTATGACAGAATCAAGATAGTCATACCTGTGCTATCGTAGAAGTGTTCCATGACATTGCCAAAATTATCATCACGGAAGTGTCCACTTCCATGACGATAAATCGCGCGTCACAGAAGTGCTTTCGTCAAGGGTGACCGACACATGGCATCCACCGTAACGGAACACCGTTAAGCTATCGGGTCGGATTTTGGATCCGATAACCCGTTAACAGCCAGGACCAATGCCGATTTTCCACGTGTAAAATTCTCATTGGCTGACGGATCCACGCGTCAGCTCCGCGTTGGCACAGGTGTCACTCATCCAACGGTCGAGATGGGCCTATGATATGTTGACACGTGGACCGGCCCAAAAGTGGCCCACAAAGTTTAAATGGGCCGGCCCAACCGAAGGCCCATAAGATTTAGCGGACCATAATGGGCCGGCCCAGCTAAAGGCCCACAAAATTTAGCGGACCATAATGGGCCGGCCCAGCTAAAGCCCACACGATTTTGCAGACCATAATGGGCCGGCCCAGCTAAAGGCCCACAAGATTTTGTGGACCACAATGGGCCGGCCCAGCTAAAGGCCCACAAGATTCTGCAGACCATAATGGGCCGGCCCAGCTAAAGGCCTAACATTCTCTGTCAAATCGGCCCGTCAACGGCCTGTCCTAAACTTGTCATCAACGCGGCCCATGGTCACTTCTGGCCCGTTAACAGTCCGCTAAGTAATTGGGCCGAATTACGGCCCGGTGTATTTCCGGCCTGTTAAAGGTCCGGCTTCATTTGGGCCCATTTACAGGCCATCAAAACTTTCGGCCCATAAACGACCGTGAATGATTTGGGTCATATTCGGCCATGTCTGACATTCGGCCTGTTAGAGGCCCACTATAGCTTTGGGCCACTTTCGGCCTGTTGTCATTTTCGGCCTGTTAACGCCGTACGTAAACCATGGGCCATATGTGGCCCAACGTCATATCGGGCCCATTAACGGCCCATATAAAAATGACGATAATCTAGCCCGACCGAAGTTCCGGCCTGTTAAAGGCCCGTGTATTAGGTCGGCGCATTTACGGCCCGTCCGAATTTTGGCCTATCAAAGATCCGCATCGTAAATGGGCCCAATCTCACTTTCGGTCTATTAAAGGCCCATGTTTTTTATGGGCTTGAGATATTTACACCTGTAAACGGCCTATTTTCACTGAGGGCCCAAATTATGTTTAGGCCTGTTAAAGGCCCACTATGGGCACATGCCTACCAGAAAAATATGAAAGCTTATGCTGATTTAGGCCCAGATATTTTTAGTGGGCTACATGCCAATTTTGGCCCGTAATCGTTTTTAGCCCAATTGGAATGGGCCCGACGAATGTTGGCATGTTGGGCTCCTACGAAGCTTTCGGTCGAATACATTACTATGATAAACCTACACTATACAAAAATAGCGTCGTAATTACTGCAGCCTGAGGCAGCATCATAAATGTTGTATCACAACAAAATAAATTCCAACCATACAACAAAAGGCCTGTTGGCATAAAGTTTACAGTCCTTCCAGATAAAAGCACCATCAGACGTATAGAAGCACAGATCATTTGACCTGAGTGCTAATGTTTCAGGCTGTAGAATCTGATGGAGCAGCACGATCTCCACCTTTTTTCCGCCATTGCTCTTGAACAACGAAGCGAATGTCTGATAGTCTGGTTTCAAAACCATTCATATCTTGACGACATTTCTCAACCACTATTCTTGTTTCCGAAACAACGTCCATTAGGGATTGGACTTGTGTCTGGAGCGCAGATATATCACTCTGTCTAGCAAGAAGATTTTGTTCAGTAGGCGATTTGGACGAGGTTACCTTGACAACTAACCCAGAATTACGCAGGAAGGTGCTTTTTGCACTGTTAGTGGAGAGATACTGACGCACTGCAGCAAGAGGTGACATTGTGCCTGTAGTAGCCTCGTCACCTTCAGGTGGTTGTGGCTGTTCAATTATTCTTCCATAGCTTCCTGAAAGTTTGAACTTGTAGATTAGTGTACCAGATAAGTTACTAATGAGACAAAAACAAACAAAGTAGGTTAAACGTTTATACATAACTTATTTTGGTGAACTACTGTATTACATTAGCATGTATTGTAGTGCCAACTACATAATAAAATCACTTTCAGAACATATGTCCATGTAGCATGCCTACTGTATTGTCTATTTCCTCACATTCGTTGACATCTAAGGATAAAGAGACATGGTTTAAAGTAGGATGAACATAGTATGACATCATTCATATCATGGGCAAACAGATATAAAACAAACATGCTATTTTATCATTGTGTGCGCATGTGAACATAACAACTAGATTACAGATCAAGACCAAAAGAATATCCTTCATCTCTTTTAAACCATGTAAGGTGAAATGATACGTTAAGACAACTGTGAATAAAAGTGAACAGAGTAACTGCCATTGGTTGCAAACCAAGTAGTTAAATGAACACATCACAGTACCAATCAGTTCAAGGCAGGAGGAGTAAGGACTTACAACAGCGACTTGAACTGGTGTGCTCATGCCCTTCATCTTGCTGGTGTGGCAATCCTTGAAGATTTGCATTGCATTCGGTTCAGGTTCTTTTTGGTGCACACGGGCTTTCCTCTGTATTTGGAACAAGTCAATATAGATACGATAATATGGCACAAAAAGAAGAAGGAAGAAGCAGCTATTTACAAGAGCCTCACAATGTGCAATATAGCTACGAGATCCTATTGTCTGTTGGAATTTCATTTTAGAATGGTTGGTTTTGTTCTTCAAACAGTTAGCCTAGAAGAAGATACACTTGTAAGGCACATACATAAATACAAGTTCAATATGTGGTCTGATCAAATACATATAGCCTATGTGATACTTTGGATCAGACCAGTGTTTAACGAGGGCTGTCCAGTCTTCATCTGTAATATATTCCACTGGAGATGTTTGGGCGATTTCATTGTTAGCCTTGCCTTCAAAGTGAGATTTTCTAAGGTGGTACCGATACTGTCGCAGAGCAAACTGAAAAACATGAGTGCATGCTTGTTTAGTTGCATCATCTTTCGGATCCAACTTGAACCTCATCTGTTGAAAAAAGAATGTGAGTCTTATTAGGAGGAAGCTAGAAAGTATGGGACAGAGCAAGACAATATTACTAATTGCGATGAATAACATTACTTACGAATAAATGGTCAAGGAAGGTGTTAAACTGGGTATTGTCTTTCTCATTCCTGTACTGGATCCACGTTGGGAGGATACGTGCATGACACCTAACGGCAACGGCTGCCTCTGATACTAACTTGGCTGACTCTGTAGCATCACGTGGCCTTTTTAAACCTGCCTCAAAATGGATCTCCATTCTTCCTCCTTTAGATTTTGTTAATCTGTCAAGCATTATCCCTGATGTCTGTTTCCGCTTGCGCCGTGGTGCTAGTTCAACAATGAATATGGAAAGTGTTAGTGTACATCAAACTGTGAGAGTACATATAAAGGAGCATGCAACTGCAACTTGACTCAGTCAGGTACCGTCTTGGTGTTGATGCTCATGAGGTTCATCTGATCTTGCCAAGTCTTGTTGTGTCAGCAGTGCTTCAGAAGTAGTGTTAGGTGTGAAGGCAGCTTGGGAACTGGCCAGTTCCGGAGCAAACGAACGAGTAACTGGTTGAGATGCTGGTACAGTTGAAGCGGATGCTGCAGCTGGCGGAGCAGGTGATACTGTGTTTGTCGTGGAATTAACACGTCAGATGTCCTAGATGTAAGGACTTAGTCGTGAGGCCAATGCATCTATGTAGTAGCTTGAGAGGGTTTGATTGGGATGAGAGACGCAGGGCGGATCAACGCACAAGACAAGGGTTTAGACAGCTTCGGGCCCCGGGAAACATCATCCGGTAATAACCCTACATGCTGTTTGTGGCTAGGTCTCATTATGCTTATGAGAGAGTCGCCGGTAAGCTGGCTCTTTGTGTCTAGCCCTAGAGATTGTTTCTTCTTGCTTGTCCCTCTTTTGGGGAGCCCTGCCCCTCCTTATATAAGTTAGAGGGGCGGGTTACATGTGGAGTCCTAGTAGGACTAGGACTAGTCTATCTTCTCTTACAAGTTAATTACAAGTCCGGGTCTTGCTTCCTCGTAGAGGAAATATTCATCATCCCTTTCTTCTTAAGCCGGCCCATCATAAACGTGAGCCGGCCTTCTGGGCCTTGGGCCTTGTCTTCTATCTGACCCGCCGTCGGGGTCATCCGTGAGTCGTCAGGCTCGTGAGTCGTCTGACAGTGAGCCGCCAGACCCGTGAGTCTCCAGTCCTCCGGCGGGTCACGGTGAAGCACCAAGTCCGGCCGGGTCATACTTCCGGCCGGGTCATACCGCGGGGTATATCCCCGACAGTGTTTGTAGATTTAGCCGGTGGACTTGGACCTTCTACTGCACTATAAGTACCAGCAGAATCTCGACGGCAAAACCTTTTGCGTTTCACCCGACGAGTAACAACACTCCCTACTATATTATTTTCCTTGCTCTTTTTTGACTTTGCCATGTCAAGCTGTACCCACAACACAAAAGAATAAAATCACTCTTCAGAACTCATTGATGCATGATACATACAAGCAATACTTTGATGTAAGACAACCGTATGAGGATGGAATATGTAAGAAAAATAGGACGGCATGACATATTCACAGCTACGATGTGCAAACTAAGCAGAAGGATTTTCGAGAAAATAGAAGTAATGCAAGCTAGACACCATATGAAAGATGCAACCAATATTACTCTGCCAAGTTAAAAGTGTCTTGTCATAAGTGGCAATTCGAAAAATTAGAAGCAGCACAACATAGAAATCAATGCAAGATGCAACCACTATCAAACTGCCATGTTAAAAGCGTCCAATCATGAGTGACTGATGCAGGATACACAACAGGAGTACTTTGATGTAAGAACATGGTATGATAGATAGATGCAGTGTATTCTAGACACAGAAAGCCATGTCATATGCACATGTATAACGTATGAACTCAGCACGCGCAACTTAATCAAAATAGAAGAAATACAGGCTAGACAACATATGCAACATGAAACCAATTATCACACTGTCAACTTAGAGCAAGCACCTGCGATGGTGGAGTATGGGAGATGAACTCATCATGTAGACTTGGGACTTCAACTTCATTAGCAGTAGCAGTGGCAAATCTAGAGAGTCTCTGTTTGCATCGGTCCGGAGGACCACCAACATCCCCTAACTTACTCTTTTCCTTCCTATTTTCTGATATTGCCTTATGAAGTCAAAACCACAAGAAGATGAATAAAATTAGCTCTGCATAACTGGTTGATGCATGATACAGACGAACAGTACTTTGATGTAAGGCAAGCGCAGGATAGGAGGATGGAATATATACAAAAAAAGACAGCGTTTCATATTCACACGTACGATAGGAGGATGGAATATGTATGAAAAAACAGTAAGCGGAAGGCATTTCAAAAAATTTAGAAGAAATGAAAGTTAGGCACCATATGAACATGCAACCAATATCACTCTATCAGGTAAAAAGTGTCTCGTCGTAAGTGCCATTTCAAGAAATTAGAAGCAGTACAAGCTAGAAGACAATGCAAGATGCAACCTACATCACAGTCCCAAGTTAAATCTGTCTTATGGGTAAGTGATCGTTGCAGGTATAAGTTGTAAGCTACGCAGATGCAATTCAACATAATCATAAGCAATACAAACTAGACATCATACGAAAAACGCAACCATGTATAACAGTTCCAAGTAAGAGGAAGCACCTGTGATGGTGGAGTAGGGGAGATGTGCTCATCATGTACACGTATGTTCTAGAAACAGGAACACGTGTCATATTCTGTAGCGACCAGACCTCAAATGGCCTGTGCTGCTGTGCACCAGTGTCATCCCTGGATCAGTAATGCTGACACGCACAGTACAAATGGAGGATTTATAACAGAGTAGCAATCACACACTTATTACATCGAATATCTCCGAAGAGAATAAGTATAATAAACATGGCTTAAGGCCATCTAATAACGATAACAGCGGAAGATTTGGAAGATAAGTGAGTCCATCAACTCCAGCGGCATCACTGAGTATAAGACCACGACCTAAGGCACCTTACTCGTCGTCTGAAAAGTCTGCAACATGAAACGTTGCAGCCCGAAACGGGTTAGCACATAGAATATGCTGGCAAAGCAACACATAGAGAGCAATGAACAATGATAAGGCTATACTATATGCATATATGGCTGGTGGAAAGGCTCTATGGTTACAATTTTTGCGAAAAGCCAATTTTATCCTACTGCAAAGGAATAAATTTTATTTAACTATCATGGTGGTTGAAACATTGAGAAGGTACCTCCAACTCAATCCCAATTAAGTGACATCATTAACCCAACAAAATTAATTATAAGTATCACGGTGATGAGATTCAAATGATAATCCAGATACTAGATACTCAAGTTGTCCATAACCGGGGACACGGCTAATCATGATCAGTTTGTACACTCTGCAGAGGTTTGTGCACTTTTCCCACAAGACTCGATCGCCTCCGCTTGATTCTCGCACTGCATGATGTTTGAGAAACGGATGACCGAGACACAGTCTTTCAGAAACAGTCACTCTCTACTCTGGATGGACCGGTACACCTACTTTCCCCTACATCTGCTAGTCCACCTCTTCAAGAGATCCTGTAACCTACTCAGCTATGCTAGAGCCCATAATAGCTTGCGGCTGCACACGAAAGTTTCTAGCATGAATAATCTTATGATCCCTTTGAGCCTGGGTGGCGGACCTTATACATACAGACAACACTGGGTTCTCCAGGTGCCTCAATCCACCCAGATGTGAGTTTTAGTTGCCACCTTAAGTTGAACCATTATTAAACACTCACATCTGTCATGAATATCTCTCAAACCCAATCCACGTCTACGAGCATAGCATGGCAGTAATAAAAGCAACGTAGAAGTAACTCCCAAGGGTTTGATAAAGAACAGGTAATAGGTACTACCTCAACTACTTCCCAATACCCATAGTTTAATTAGATCCTAATCATGCAAGTGTGTGAGGAAAATAGATCTAATGCAATAAAACTGGGTATGAACGGGGTATGATCAAAGTGTTACTTGCCTTGCTGATGATCCGCAAAACCTAGCGAGTCGAAGTAACAAGCGGCACACTCCGGGTACTCTATCGCAAACAAACAAGCATACAATCAGTACTCATCTAATGCACAGGTAAAACTCGAATGAAAGATCCAACCAGAAAGTTCAACTTAAGAACTCCGGTTTGCAAAAAGAATCAACTCGAAAGAAGCAACGAAAGTCAAACGGCGAAAGAAGAAACTCCGTTTGCTAATCTGGATCTAGGTCAAATTTTACTGTAGCAAAAACTTGTTTGAGTAGGTTAAACGGAAAGAGAATTTCGAGACGAAACTCTAGGCGCTTGAATCGCCTGATTCCGATAAACGAGCGAGAAGTTAAACAGATTCGAAAATTCGATCAGAAATCGAATCTGAGAAAATAACGAGAAAAATCCGACGAAAAAGAAAAACGGACGAACGGTAAATAACGGACGTTCGTTAACAGAGAAAAACCGACGAACGCGTTCGTTAAAACGAACGGTTCGGTGAACGCTCGTGAAATAAGAAAACCGAAAAAAAACCGATCTAGGGTTTTTTTAAAACAAAAGGTTTTTTTTTCAAAAACCGGTTAACACGAACGGGCAGTACCTCGTCGGCCTTCTCCGGCGAGGGGCTCCGGCGGGGCTCCGGCTCGGCGCGAGGGGCGGCGGGGGTGCGGGCTCGGGGGGGGGGGGGCGGCTCCGGCGGCGAGGGGGCGGGCTCCGGCGACGGGCGGCGAGGCAAAAGCGGCGGCGGCGGCGGGGCTAGATGCGGCGGCGGCGGGCGGCTCCTCCGGTGGCGGTGATGGCGAAAACAGGGGGGGGGGGGGGGGGGGGCTTGGGGAAGGGGGCACCGAGGCGGCGGCGGCGTCGTGGCGAGGCCGGACTCCGGCGGCGTCGTGGGGAGGAAGGAGAGCGCGGGCGGGGTGGGCTCGGCTGGGCTCGGCCTAGTCGGCGCGGCGCGTTATTATTATTTTTTAAATAAGTTCCGTGGAAAAAATTGCGTAGAAAAATAAATAAAAATCAGAAAAATATGAAATAAATTTCCCCGTCTAGTTAGAAAATCTAGAATAGGGTGAACATTTTTAAAATCAAAAATAAATATTTTGAAAACATGCATATTTTTAAATGCAATAAAAATTGCAAATAAAATCCAATAAATTCCAAATAATGTTTTTAACATTTTTCCTCCAGTATTTCAATGTTTTTGGAGAAGTCATATTTTCTCCTCTCGCTTATTTATAAATTGAAATATTTTCCGGAGAGAAAAATAATTAAAAATCCCAATCCTCGTTTGAAAAATCAAATAAGAAAAATTCAAGAAAATCCCCAACTCTCTCCGAGGGTCCTTGAGTTGCGTAGGATTTATCGAGGATTTGTCAAAATGCAAAAAAACATGATATGCAAATGATGATCTATGTATAACATTCCAAATTGAAAATTTGGGATGTTACAAACCTACCCGCCTTAAGATGAATCTCGCCCTCGAGATTCGGGTTGGCTAGAAAACAGGTGGGAGTGGTTTTTCCGTAGATCTTCCTCTCGCTCCCCGGTGGCCTCATCTTCTGTGTGGTGACTCCACTGAACTTTGCAAAACTTGATAACCTTGCTGCGGGTAACTCGGCTGGCATACTCGAGAATCTTAACTGGCTTCTCCTCATAAGTCAAATCACTTTCCAACTGAATCGCTTCCAGTGGCACAGTATCTCTCAGTGGTATCTCAGCCATCTCTGCGTGGCACTTCTTCAACTGCGAAACGTGAAATACATCATGAACTTCAGACAATCCTTCAGGCAATTCCAGCTTGTAGGCAACTTCTCCCATACGTTCCAACACTCTGTATGGTCCGATAAAACGGGGCGCTAACTTTCCCTTAACTCCAAAGCGCTTCACTCCTCGAAGTGGTGATACTCGAAGATACACTCTGTCTCCGATTTCGTGAATGGTCTCCTTGCGTTTAGAATCAGCATAACTCTTCTGCCTGGACTGGGCTACCTTGAGTCTATCGCGAATCAACTTCACTTTCTGTTCAGACTCCTTAATCAAATCTGGTCCAAACAACTGACGATCTCCAACTTCGTCCCATAACAACGGTGTTCTACACCTCCTTCTGTACAAAGCTTCGAAAGGGGCCATCTTCAAACTGGTTTGATAACTGTTGTTATAAGAAAACTCCGCATATGGCAAATTGTCGTCCCAACTTGATCCATAATCTAGCGCACATGCTCTCAACATGTCCTCCAAAATATGGTTGACTCTCTCGGTCTGTCCATCTGTCTGCGGGTGAAATGCTGTACTGAATTCCAGCCTGGTTCCCAACGTTTCATGTAACTGCTTCCAAAACTTCGAGGTAAATTGGGTTCCTCTGTCTGATACTATGGTCCTCGGAACTCCATGCAAACATACTATTCTGGTCATGTATATCTTTGCCAACTTAGCACTGGTGTAAGTGGTCTTCACTGGAATGAAATGAGCCACTTTCGTCAAACGGTCGACTACAACCCATATTGAGTCATAGCCTGAACGAGTCCTGGGTAATCCTGTGATAAAATCCATGCCTATTTTATCCCATTTCCATTCGGGTATCGGCAATGGCTGTAGCAATCCTGCTAGCTTCTGATGCTCTGCCTTCACTCTCTGACATACATCACAAACTGCTACAAACTCCGCAATATCCTTCTTCATTCCGGTCCACCAGAAAGTATTCTTCAAATCCAAATACATCTTGGTATTCCCTGGGTGAATCGAGTACGGTGAATCATGGGCTTCTTGCAAAATCAACTTCCTGATCTCCGGATCATTTGGCACATATACGCGGTCCTCGAACCATAAGGTATCGTGCTCATCCTCACGAAATCCCTTGGCTTTTCCTTTGCTCATATTCTCCTTTATCTCTTCAATCTCCCTGTCTGTCTTCTGAGCTTCTCTGATCTTTTCCATCAGGGTAGACTGAATCTCCAATGTCGCTAAATAGCCTCTAGGGACTATCTCCAAACATAGCTCGCGTAAGTCCTCGGCTAACTCCTGAGGTAACTCTCCTGTCATGTGGGTGCTGATATGACTCTTGCGGCTCAACGCGTCTGCTACTACGTTAGCCTTTCCGGGGTGATAATGCAATCTCATATCATAGTCTTTGATGAGCTCCAACCATCTCCTCTGTCTGAGGTTTAACTCCTTCTGCGTGAAAATGTACTTCAAACTCTTGTGATCCGTGTACACCTCACAATGGTTTCCGATGAGAAAATGTCTCCTTGTCTTCAATGCATCCACCACGGCTGCTAATTCCAAATCATGCGTAGCATAATTCTTCTCATGGGGTTTAAGTTGTCGTGAAGCATACGAAACAACTCTTCCTTCCTGCATAAGCACTGCTCCAAGTCCTCGACGAGAGGCGTCGTAATAAACTTCATAGTCCTTGCGTTGATCTGGCAGGATCAACACTGGTGAGGTAACCAATCGTTTCTTCAACTCCTGGAAACTAGCTTTGCATTCCTCAGTCCAATTGAATTTGGTGTCCTTCTTCAATAGCTCAGTCATGGGCTTAGCAATCCTTGAGAAATTCTCGATAAATCTCCGGTAGTATCCTGCAAGTCCAAGAAAACTCCGGATTTCTCCAACTGTCGTGGGCGATTCCCAACTTGTCACTGTGTCAACCTTGGCAGGGTCTACTGCTATTCCTTCTCCAGAAATAACATGTCCAAGGAATCCAACTTCCTTCAACCAAAACTCACATTTGCTGAACTTGGCATATAACTGATGTTCCCTGAGCTTCTCAAGTACCAATCGTAAATGCTCCTCATGCTCTTCTTCATCCTTGGAAAATATTAAGATATCGTCAATGAACACCACGACGAACTTATCCAAAAACTCCATAAACACTTTGTTCATCAGGTTCATGAAATAGGCCGGTGCATTAGTCAGTCCAAATGACATAACGGTATACTCATACAATCCATATCTGGTGGTAAATGCTGTCTTGGGTATATCCTGCTCTCGAATCTTTAACTGATGGTATCCTGATCGTAGATCGATCTTGGAAAATACTTTAGCTCCTTGCAGGCGGTCAAACAAATCATTGATCATCGGCAGGGGGTACTTGTTTTTGATGGTCACTTCATTCAATCCTCGGTAATCAACAACCATCCATCTTTCTTCTCTACTAGAAGTGCTGGTAATCCCCAAGGTGACGAACTTGGGCGAATATAGCCTTTATCCAGTAACTCCTTGATCTGCTTCTTAATTTCTTCCAAATCCTTTGCGGGCATCCTGTACGGTCTCTTAGATATTGGCCCTGTGCCTGGCAAAAGTTCAATCAAAAACTCAATGTCTCTATCTGGTGGCATGCCTGGCAACTCTTCTGGAAATACATCCGGATAATCCTTCACCACTGGTACTTCCTCCTGTACAACTCCTGATAAGGAATTCACTTGAGTCCTCTTCGGCATATGCCGGGATACATACTTGATCCTCTTTCCTTCCGGGGTGGTAAGCAAAATAGTCTTGCTGGCACAATCGATGTTTCCTCCAAACAACGATAGCCAATCCATTCCCAAAATCACATCCAAACCTTGCGATTCCAAAACAATGAGGTCTGAGGGGAAAACATGCCTTCCAATGGCCAACGGTATCTTAAAACATCCTTGGGTGGCCATATACTCTGCTCCTGGCGAGGTTACTAACATGGGGCTTTTGAGAACTTGGGTGGACATCTTAAACTTGTTTACGAATCCCCTTGATATGTATGAATGCGATGCACTAGTATCGAAAAGAACAGTTGCAGTAAATGACTTAACCAAAAACTTACCTATTACTGCATCAGGCTGAGCTTCAATCTCCTCCACGCTCACGTGGTTCACATGTCCTTTGCTGAACGGGTTCGGCTTCTTTCCAGAGCTTCCATTGCCGTTTCCATTTTGGGCTTCGGGACAATCAGTTGCATAATGTCCCGTCTTCTGGCACTTGAAACAAGTAATGTGACTTAGATCTCTCTTGGTTGGGGTAGATGGGTTGGTGCGGTTCTGTCCGTTTCCTCCTCCATTCCCATTACCATTCTTGGAGCCATTATGGTTGTGCGAACTACCTCCTCCATGGGTATGCTGAAACTGTCCTCCCGGCTTCGGGGTAAATCTTGGCTTCTGCTGGTCTCTAGAATTATACTTCCCTTGTCCATACTTCCTCTTACGGTTTTCAATTTGCTGTTGCTTCCCTTCAATCATGAGAGCTCTATCTACCAGCTCCTGGTAGTTGTTGAAAGTTGCTACCATCAACTGCATACTCAGCTCATCATTCAATCCTTCCAGAAATTTCTCCTGCTTGGCTGCATCTGTAGCAACGTCATCTGGTGCATAACGTGCTAACTTACTGAAATCTTCCACATACTGGCCTACGGTGCGTCCTCCTTGGCGTAGGTTGCGAAACTCACGCTTCTTCATAGCCATAGCTCCTGCTGAAACATGAGCTGTACGGAAAGCTTGCTGAAACTGGTCCCATGTGACAATGTCAATAGGGTGCGTGGCTGTGTAATTCTCCCACCATGATGCTGCGGGTCCATCAAGCTGATGTGCGGCAAAACGCACTCTTTCCGCATCTGTGCATCCTGCAGTGGTCAACTCCCTTCCAACTTTGCGGAGCCAATCATCTGCAACAATCGGCTCGGTGCTACTGGAAAACACCGGCGGGTTTAGCCTTAAGAAACGGGCTAAGTGGTCAACAGGTGGTGGTGGCGGTGGGTTGTTGTTGTTGTTGTTGCCTTGGTTCTGAACTAACACTTGCATCAAGGCATTCTGTTGCTGAATCAACTGGGTGATCTCGGGCGGAAAAACAAATCCGGTGTCGCGTCTCGGAGGCATCTGATAGGTTTAGAAAAGATGAGAATTAAGAATAGAATGAGGTCTAGAGAGAAAACACTACCCACATGCTCATGAGACAAATTCAATCAATATCACTCAATCAATCCAAACAAGGCAAAACAATCGATCTAACTAGCGTTACAAAGTGCTTGAACTATACTACTAAATGGGGGAAAACTACTACTGATATGGTAGTCTACTAAAAATTCTGATCCGTTGAAGACTCCATGATGTCTGCTCCGGCTTCATCAATCCATTCGCCTTCACTTGGTTCCGAGTCAGTGTCGTCGATGATGATGTAGTTATCCGGACAAGTGCATTCGTCGACTTCTGCTTTTGGCACTGGATTTCTCACGAATGCTCCAATCTTATTCTCCAGGTCGTCAATCTTCCCGACTAGTGCGTTGATTTCCTCCAGATAATCTTCGCGTGTAGTCTTGAGTTCTTCTTGGAGTTCCTTGATTTTCATGAATGCCTTCTTCAGTTCTTCCTTGTCCGTGCATATCTGGTTCTCCTGGCGTCGAATATGTTGGTTCTGCTCCTGGATGAAAGCTGCAATTGATCCATCCTTCTTGGTCTTGATCATCTCCCATTGCGCGTCTCGACGTCCACAAATTTGATAAATCGTATCCTTAAGCTCCTGGTGATAGACTTCTCCGATGCGTCCCATGGCGATGTGTGCGGCCATGCTCTTCCCTAAACTCCAAGTTGGTGCTTCGAAAACCAATCTTATGGGTTCCGTAATTGGCGCAAACGTCCTTCCTGGAATGATAACTTGAATCTTCCAGCTCTCCTCTTCAGGTAATGTAGCGTTGCAGGTTCCGGTGATGCTTGGTATTCCTATGTTCAAGTACTTGGTGACTTCCTTCAAATGTCGTCCAAATGGCGTGTCTTCATCTGGTTGCATGAACTTGCTCCTTGCATTCGCCATTCCTAAAAGAGTAGAAAGTGGAGAGGGGTCAGAAATGAGAAGAGAGAAGTTTTCTAGGGCTTAAGCTTAGTGGTCGTGTCCTATAGTCAGCGTGTGCTCTGATACCAACTTTGTAGCGACCAGACCTCAAATGGCCTGTGCTGCTGTGCACCAGTGTCATCCCTGGATCAGTAATGCTGACACGCACAGTACAAATGGAGGATTTATAACAGAGTAGCAATCACACACTTATTACATCGAATATCTCCGAAGAGAATAAGTATAATAAACATGGCTTAAGGCCATCTAATAACGATAACAGCGGAAGACTTGGAAGATAAGTGAGTCCATCAACTCCAGCGGCATCACTGAGTATAAGACCATGACCTAAGGCACCTTACTCGTCGTCTGAAAAGTCTGCAACATGAAACGTTGCAGCCCGAAACGGGTCAGCACATAGAATATGCTGGCAAAGCAACACATAGAGAGCAATGAACAATGATAAGGCTATACTATATGCATATATGGCTGGTGGAAAGGCTCTATGGTTACAATTTTTGCGAAAAGCCAATTTTATCCTACTGCAAAGGAATAAATTTTATTTAACTATCATGGTGGTTGAAACATTGAGAAGGTACCTCCAACTCAATCCCAATTAAGTGACATCATTAACCCAACAAAATTAATTATAAGTATCACGGTGATGAGATTCAAATGATAATCCAGATACTAGATACTCAAGTTGTCCATAACCGGGGACACGGCTAATCATGATCAGTTTGTACACTCTACAGAGGTTTGTGCACTTTTCCCACAAGACTCGATCGCCTCCGCTTGATTCTCGCACTGCATGATGTTTGAGAAACGGATGACCGAGACACAGTCTTTCAGAAACAGTCACTCTTTACTCTGGATGGACCGGTACACCTACTTTCCCCTACATCTGCTAGTCCACCTCTTCAAGAGATCCTGTAACCTACTCAGCTATGCTAGAGCCCATAATAGCTTGCGGCTGCACACGGAAGTTTCTAGCATGAATAATCTTATGATCCCTTTGAGCCTGGGTGGCGGACCTTATACATACAGACAACACTGGGTTCTCCAGGTGCCTCAATCCACCCAGATGTGAGTTTTAGTTGCCACCTTAAGTTGAACCATTATTAAACACTCACATCTGTCATGAATATCTCTCAAACCCAATCCACGTCTACGAGCATAGCATGGCAGTAATAAAAGCAACGTAGAAGTAACTCCCAAGGGTTTGATAAAGAACAGGTAATAGGTACTACCTCAACTACTTCCCAATACCCATAGTTTAATTAGATCCTAATCATGCAAGTGTGTGAGGAAAATAGATCTAATGCAATAAAACTAGGTATGAACGGGGTATGATCAAAGTGTTACTTGCCTTGCTGATGATCCGCAAAACCTAGCGAGTCGAAGTAACAAGCGGCACACTCCGGGTACTCTATCGCAAACAAACAAGCATACAATCAGTACTCATCTAATGCACAGGTAAAACTCGAATGAAAGATCCAACCAGAAAGTTCAACTTAAGAACTCCGGTTTGCAAAAAGAATCAACTCGAAAAAAGCAACGAAAGTCAAACGGCGAAAGAAGAAACTCCGTTTGCTAATCTGGATCTAGGTCAAATTTTACTGTAGCAAAAACTTGTTTGAGTAGGTTAAACAAAAGAGAATTTCGAGACGAAACTCTAGGCGCTTGAATCGCCTGATTCCGATAAACGAGCGAGAAGTTAAACAGATTCGAAAATTCGATCAGAAATCGAATCTGAGAAAATAACGAGAAAAATCCGATGAAAAAGAAAAACGGACGAACGGTTAAATAACGGACGTTCGTTAACAGAGAAAAACCGACGAACGCGTTCGTTAAAACGAACGGTTCGGTGAACGCTCGTGAAATAAGAAAACCGAAAAAAACCGATCTAGGGTTTTTTTTAAACAAAGGTTTTTTTTTCAAAAACCGGTTAACACGAACGGGAAGTACCTCGTCGGCCTTCTCCGGCGAGGGGCTCCGGCGGGGCTCCGGCTCGGCGCGAGGGGCGGGGGGGGGGGGGGGGGTGCGGGCGGCTCCGGCGGCGAGGGGGCGGGCTCCGGCGACGGGCGGCGAGGCAAAAGCGGCGGCGGCGGCGGGGGCTAGATGCGGCGGCGGCGGGCGGCTCCTCCGGCGGCGGTGATGGCGAAAACGGGGGGGAGGGGGCTTGGGGAAGGGGTCACCGAGGCGGCGGCGGCGTCGTGGCGAGGCCGGACTCCGGCGGCGTCGTGGGGAGGAAGGAGAGCGCGGGCGGGGTGGGCTCGGCTGGGCTCGGCCTAGTCGGCGCGGCGCGTTAATTATTATTTTTAAATAAGTTCCGCGGAAAAAATTGCATAGAAAAATAAATAAAAATCATAAAAATATGAAATAAATTTTCCCCGTCTAGTTAGAAAATCTAGAATAGGGTGAACATTTTTAAAATCAAAAATAAATATTTTGAAAACATGCATATTTTTAAATGCAATAAAAATTGCAAATAAAATCCAATAAATTCCAAATAATGTTTTTAACATTTTTCCTCCAGTATTTCAATGTTTTTGGAGAAGTCATATTTTCTCCTCTCACTTATTTATAAATTGAAATATTTTTCCGGAGAGAAAAATAATTAAAAATCCCAATCCTCGTTTGAAAAATCAAATAAGAAAAATTCGAGAAAATCCCCAACTCTCTCCGAGGGTCCTTGAGTTGCGTAGGATTTATCGAGGATTTGTCAAAATGCAACAAAACATGATATGCAAATGATGATCTATGTATAACATTCCAAATTGAAAATTTGGGATGTTACATATTCACAGGCATTATGTGTAAAGTAAGCATATGCAATTCAAGTTAGAAGCAATACAAGCTAGACATCATACGCAGCATGCAACCACATATAATAGTGTCAAGTTAGAGCAAGCACCTGTGATGGTGGAGTAGGGGAGATGTGCTCATCATCTACACAGCTACGTTGACTGTCCAGCCTTGTGTTGTCTTGCGAATCTTGTTGGGAGGATGGCGGAGTAGAATCTATAGAGACCCCCTGTTTGAGTTTCTCCGAAGGACCACCATCATCCACTGCCGGACTAATTTCCTTCAGCGGTAATGATTTTGCATTGTGAAGTCAAACCGATAAGAAAAAGGAATAAAATTCGCTCTTCAGAACTCATTCATGCATGATACTGACGAACACTACTCGGATGAAAGGCAAACACATGATGCAAGGATGGAATATGTATGAAAAATAGGATGGTGTGACATATTCACACCTATGATGTGGTAACTAAGCAGAAGGCATTTCAACAAATTAGAAGCACTGCAAGCTAGACACCATATGAAAGATGCAACCAATATCACTCTGCCAAGTTCAAACTGTATGGCGTTTCAACAAATCAGAAGCAGTACATGCTAGAAATCATATGCAAGACACAACCAATATCAAAGTGGCGACTTAAAGGTGCCTTATCATAAGTGACTGATGCGGGATATGCAAGAATAGTAGTCTGATGTAGAAACAGGAACACATGTCATATTCACAGGCATTATGTGTAAAGTAAGCAGATGCAATTCAACAAAGTTAGAAGCAATACAAGCTAGACATCATACGCAACATGCAACCACATATAATAGTGCCAAGTTAGAGCAAGCACCTGTGATGGTGGAGTAGGGGAGATGTGCTCATCATCTACACAGCTACGTTGACTGTCTAGCCTTGCGTTGTCTTGCGAATCTTGTTGGGAGGATGGCGGAGTAGAATCTGTAGAGAACCTCCATTTCAGTTGCTCGGAAGGACCACCATCATCCAATGCCTTGCCAATTTCCTCCAGCTTTATTGATTTTGCATTGTGAGGTCATACCGACAAGAAAAAGGAATATCATTCGCTCTTCAGAACTCATTCATGCATGATACTGACGAACACTACTCTGATGAAAGGCAAAGTCATGATACGAGGATGGAATATGTATGAAAAAATGGACGGCTTGACATATTCACACCTATGATGTGGTAACTAAGCAGAAGGCACTTCAACAAATTAGAAACACTACAAGACACCATATGGAAGGTGCAATCAATATCACTCTGCCAAGTTAAAACTGTCTCGTCATAGGTGGCGTTCATCAAACTAGAAGCAATACATGCTAGAAATCATATTCAAGACGCAAACCAATATCACACTGCCAACTTAAAGGTGTCCCATCATAAGTGACTGATGCAGGATACACAAGAAGAGTAGTTTCATGTAAGAACATGGTGTGATAGACAGATATAGTATGTACCAAAAACAGGATAGCGTGTCATATTCACATGTATCATGTGTAAGCTAAGCAGATGCAGTTTACACTAATTAGGAGCAATACGAGCTAGACACCATATGCAACATGCAACCAGATATCACACTGCCAAGTTAGAGCAAGCACCTTGGATGGTGGAGTAGGGGAGCAGAGACTTGGACCTTGTAATGCACTATCAGTACAAGGAGAATCGGTACAGATGCTCCGTTTACGTTGCTGCAGAGGACCACCATCATCGCCTTCCTTACTCTTTTTCTTCCTCTTTCTTGATTTTGCCTTGTCAAGTCAAACCCACAAGAAAAAGGAATAAAATTTGCTCTTCAGAACTCATTGATGCATGATACTGACAAACACTACTTTCATGTAAGGCAGCCGCATGATAGGAGGATAGAATATGTATGAAAAATAGGACGGCCTGACATATTGACATGTATGATGTATAAAGTGTAAACTAAGCACAAGGTGCTTGAACTTGTTAGAATCGATGCAAGCTAGAAACCATATGAAAGATGAAACCAATATCACTCTGCAAAATTAAAAGGGTGCCCTAACAAATGTATTTGACCAAATTAGAAGCAATACATGGCAACAGGCTAGAAATAATATGCAATGTGCAACGAATAAAGGTGACTCATCGTAAGTGATTGATGCAGGATACATAAGAGAGGTAGTTTCATGTAAGAACAAGGTTAACACATAGATGTAGTGTGCAAAAATAGGAAGGCATGTCATATTCACAGGTATAGTGTGTAAACTAAGCAGATGCAATTTACCCTAATTAGAAGCATTACAAGCTAGACACCGTATGCAACATGCAACCACATATCACACTGCGAAGTTAGAGCAAGCACCTGTGATGGTGGTGTAGGGGAAGTGCGGTCTTCAGGTACAGAGCTACGTTCAATATCTTCATTTAGGCTTGCTGTTTCTTGAGAATCATGTGGAGAGGATGAAATTGCATTCTTTATAAGAGTACTGCGTCTCATATTAACCCACGCGCGTGACTGTCTCATCATAAGCGATAGACGCAGGATACACAAGAACAGTAGTTTGATGTAAGAACATGGTGTGATAGGCAGATGTAGTATGTACCAAAAACAGGAAGGCGTGTCATATTCACATGTATAATGTGTAAGCTAAGGAGATGCAATTTAACAAATTAGGAGCATTGATGAGGGATACACAAGAAAAGTAGTTTGATGTAAGAACATGGTTAATAGAAAGACGTAGTATGTACCAAAAACAGGAAGGCATGTCATATTCACAGGTATAATGTGTTAACTAAGCAGATGCAATTTACCCTAATTAGAAGCATTACAAGGTAGACACCATATGCAACATGCAACCACATATCACACTGCCAAGTAAGAGCAAGCACCTGTGATGGTGGTGTGGGGGAATTGCGGTGATCAACTAGAGAGCTACGTTAACTATCTTCATTTAGCCTTGCTGTTTCTTGAGAATCATGTGGGGAGGATGACACTGCACTCTTTAAACGAGTAGGGCGTCTCACACTAAACCACTCGGGTGACTGTCTCATCATAAGTGATTAACGAGGGATAGAAAAGAGCATTAGTTTGATGTACGAACATGGTTAATAGACATATGTAGTATGTATCGAAAACAGGAAGGCATGTCATTATCAAAGGTATAATGTGTAAAGTAAGCAGATGCAATTTAACCAAATTGGAAGCAATACAAGCTAGACACCATATGCAACATGCAACCACATTTGACAGCGCGAAGTTAAAGCAAGCACATGGGATGGTTGTGTGTGGCAATTGAGATCATCAACTGCAGAGCTACGTTTACTGTCTCCAACTGCTGACACTGCACCCATTAGAGCACTGAAACGCTTAGTGCTTATCTTCGAATTACACTAGAGCGACTTCTATCTTTTCTTTTCTGCATTCATCAACACTGTGTCAGAGTCTGAAATACCCATGCATAAAAAAACAATAGTGAGTATGGGTGAAGTATGTGCACAATTAGTACCACTACTAGGAAAAGGGCTATAGATGAAATGGCCACTAATGGCGCACCAGATATGTGGTGCGCCACTACTATATAGCAGTGGTGCACCATGTGCTGGTGCGCCATTAGTGTGAAAGACACTAATGGTGCACCAGACACACAGTGCGCCACTAGTAACAATTTTTTTATTTTTCCAAACATACTAATGGCGCTCCAGGGCACAGTGCGCCATTACTAGTTCTAACTAGTAATGGCGCACCAGCCTCATAGTGCGCCACTACTATATTTTTTTAAATTTTTTTTTGCAAAACTCTAATGGCGCACCAGTGTATAGTGCGCCATTACTAGTTTAAACTAGTAATGGCGCACTGTGCCCTGGTGCGCCATTAGTGTATATTTTTTTTATTTTTTTGCGAAACTACTAATGGCGCACCACCAGCAGGTGCGCCATTAGTAACCAGGGTTACTAATGGCACATTTGTAGGTGGTGCGCCATTAGTAACCTGGGACCAGCTAGATATTTTGGACAGCCACACCTACCCACTCACTTTCCCCACTTCATTCTCTCCACCTCCTCCTCCAAGCTTGTCTCGGCTGCCTCCTCCTCCTCACCTCATTTGCACCATAAATTCATCCAAATTAAGTGGTTAAATTACCTTTTTTTGATAGGTAAGTAAGGGGGAAGCAATCTTTATGTTGTTCTCCCTCCAACAACGTGCACATGCACTTTTTATGGCCTAGCTAGATCTATGTATGTTTGTGGTGTTGCATATGTTTGTGGTGTTGCATATATGTTTGTGTTTGCAGGTACCGGTATTTGAAATGCGATAGTTGCCAATATTTTGCCGGAATGTTGATTCATTTCCGTTTCGGCGAGAATTTTGGCACTATGCATTCTTTTTGGTCCTATTTTTAGGGAAAGTCATGCCAAATTTTTTCTTGGTTCTAAAATATCGTTTTGCTCTACCCCGCAGGCGACCATGGTCCGCACGATGACCGAAGGCATCGTGAATAGGTTTTTGAGCTCCGCGAAGGCCGAGATGCTTCAAAAGAACGAGACGGAGATAAGATGTCCATGTCGAAGATGCAAGCTGAAGAGCCTTATTGCGGACCCGGATTCCGGGCAGGTGCGGGACCACCTGCTCTTGCGTGGTTTCATGGATGGCTATCGGTGGCAAGGTGATGAAGATGACTATGAAGTCGTCCATGGGGGCCGGGCAAGAAATGAGGAAGGGCAGCAAGACAACCACCGCGGCTCGGGCGGGCGAGAAGACGAAGAATCTCCAGGACATGATCACGACGGTGATGCTGTACACAGTCATCATGTAGAAGATGCCGGACATGATGATGAGGAAGATGCCGGAGCAGACGAAGGGCATGATCATGAAGATGAAGATGCCGGCGGAGCAGACGACGATGGACCATCGATGGGCTGGGTGCAGGACCCTCATATTCAAGAGCTGCTTCTCAAGCAGACGGATAACGCAAGAGCTGCCGCCCGAGAGAAAGCCAAGCTGGATCAACTGGAGATAGACGCGGTTACTCCATTGTATGAAGGATGCAGGCCCGAGGATACCCGCCTGAAAGTAACGCTCATGGCTCTGGAGATGAAGGTAAAACACAAAATGACCGACGCATGCTTCGACGAGAACATGTCATTCTGGCACGAACGTCTTCCCAAGGGGAACAAGTGCCCGACCAGTTTCGAGGAGGCGAAGAAAATCGTGTGTCCTCTGGATTTACCGCACGTGAAATACCATGTGTGCATGAACAATTGCATCATTTATCGGGACGAGCACGCGGAGTCTACCATATGTCCGGTGTGCGGCGTCACTCGATACAAGAAGAGGAAGAAAGCTCCTCGAAAAGTGGTGTGGTACTTTCCGATCACTCCTCGTCTGCAGCGGTATTTCGCGGACCCTAAGGTAGCAAAGCTCCTGCGTTGGCACGCGGATAGGGAGGAGAAGAAGCGAGAAGATGACGCAAATGATCCGGAGATAAATAAAAAAGACAAGATGCTGAGTCACCCTAAGGATGGGAGCCAGTGGCAAGCGTTGAACTTCGAACACCCAGAATTTGGGAAGGATCCAAGGAACATCGTGCTGGGCGCGAGCACCGATGGAGTCAATCCGTTTGGCAGCCAGAGAAGCACACATAGCACCTGGCCTGTGTTTGTGTGGATGTACAACCTTCCCCCTGGTTGTGCATGAAGAGGAAGTACATTCACATGAGTATGCTAATTGAAGGGCCGAAACAACCAGGGAACGACATCAATCTGTATCTGGGGCTGCTGAAAGAGGAGCTAGACACGCTGTGGAAAACGCCAGCCAATACGTGGGACGCCGCAGAGAAAGAATATTTCCCTATGAGAGCCGCACTGCTCACGACGGTGCACGACTATCTCGGTTACGGATATCTCGCGGGGCAGGTGGTCCACGGATTTTCTGGATGCGTCAGGTGCATGGATGACACAACGTATCGCCAGCTAGATAGAGATCCCGGGTCTTCGAAAACCGTGTTCATGGGACATCGAAGGTGGCTTCGCGACGATGACCCGTGGAGGAAACGCAAGGATCTGTTCGATGGTGAAACCGAACCCCGAAGACGCCCGCGTACGAGGAGCGGCGAGGAAATAGACGAGCTGTTGAAAAATTGGAAAGATTGCCCACTGCCGGGAAAGAAGCAAAAGGCGCCAGAGCCGGGAAAGAAGCGAAAGGCGCCAGAGCCGCTGCTGAAGGTATGGAAAATGAGGTCTGTTTTCTGGGACTTGCCGTACTGGAAGATCCACCGTGTGCCTCACAGCCTTGATGTCATGCATATCACGAAGAACGTGTGCGAGAGTCTGCTTGGTACCCTGCTCAACATGCCAGAGAGGACCAAAGATGGGCCGAAAGCAAGGGCAGACTTGAAATCAATGGGCATCAGGGAGGAGCTTCACGCTAATGATGATGATGATGAGGCGAAGCAGGACACGGAAAGTCGTCGCAAAGGCAAAAAGGCCAAGAAGACCGGAAATGACTTCCCTCCCGCGTGCTTCACTCTAAGTCAGGAGGAGATCGATCAGTTTTTCACCTGCCTCGTAGGAGTAAAACTTCCTTACGGTTACGCGGGGAAGATAAGCAGATACCTAGACTCAGCGAAGCAGAAGTTCAGCGGGATGAAGTCTCACGACTGTCACGTGCTGATGACGCAGATACTTCCAGTTGCAATCCGTGGGATCATGGACGCGCACGTCCGTGAAACGCTATTTGGCCTATGCAACTTTTTCGACGTCATCTCTCGGAAGTCGGTTGGCGTGAGGCAACTCAGAAGGCTACAGGAAGAGATCGTGGTGATACTATGCGAGCTTGAGATGTACTTCCCGCCCGCATTCTTCGACGTTATGGTGCATCTGCTGGTCCATATCGTGGAGGATATCATCCAACTCGGGCCGACGTTCCTGCACAGCATGATGCCGTTCGAAAGGATGAATGGTGTCATCAAAGGATACGTTCGCAACATGTCACGTCCAGAGGGAAGCATAGCCAGGGGCTTTCTGACCGAAGAGTGCATCTCCTACTGCACGAATTATCTAGGCATCGAGAACCCCGTTGGTCTGCCCGTCAACAGGCACCTCGGCAGGCTCGCTGGATGGGGTCACCGTGAGGGTCGCCGCGAAATGCATGTCGACTTCGAGGGTCGACTCGCCGACTTTGAAAGAGCAAACCTAGTCGCGCTACAACACATAGACGTGGTCGATCCTTGGGTGGTAGAGCACAAAACCTTTATTGAGAAGACGTACAATGACCGAGGCCAACAGAGGACGGACGGAGATATAATCAAAGAGCACAACTCATGTTTCACGCGTTGGTTCAAGCAGAAGCTTCTGTCGTACCCTTTACATGAGGATTCTTCCGCGGAAGAACAACTCATATTCGCCTTGTCACAGGGCGCCGAGCACAACCTGATGACGTATGAGGCGTACGATATCAACGGCTACACATTCTACACCGAGGACAAGGACATGAAGAGCGATGGTTATCAGAACTCCGGGGTAACGATGGAATCCTACACCGGTAACGACAAGGACAGATACTACGGAAGGATCGAGGAGATCTGGGAGCTGAGCTACGCTGGAGAGAAGGTCCCGATGTTCCGTGTCAGATGGGCCAAGAGCGTCATAAAAGAAGACCGGTATTTCACCACCATGGTTATACCCGAAGCCAAATCCAAGACCGCAGGCGCGAACGTCACCGCGAAAAATGAGCCATGGGTACTGGCTTCCCAAGTGGACCAATGCTTCTTCATTACCGACCCGTCAAAGCCCAGTCGTGTTGTCGTGAGGAGAGGCAAAAGGAAGATCATCGGAATGGATGGAGTCGCCAATGAGCAAGACTTCGACAAGTACGGCGACCCGAAGATGGAACATGACGACGACGATGAAGTATCAGCATACACCACAAGAAGAAGCAGGACCACCCTACCTAAAGGACGTCCGTTTGAGAGAAGAACTCCATTTACGAAAAATAAGGGCAAGAAGATTGTGAACAGATAGCTAGCTAAGATCGATTGTATTTAAATTGTAGCCTTCATTTCTCGATTGTATTTCATGAGCACTTTTTGAACTCGTGAATATTTTTAAATTTCATGGACACTCGATCTCGATCCCCCTCCATCTCGATCGCTATCCCACCTCGCCAGATCCGGTCCCCCTCGCCGCCGAGCACCCCCCGCACCCTCTCCCCCGCTCCACCGGCCACCGCTGCCGACCCCCCGCACCCTCCCCCGCTCCACCGCCGCCGACGACCCACCGCACCCTCCCCCGCTCCACCGCCGCCGACGACCCACCGCACCCCTCCCCCGCACCCTCCCCGGCCCGCTCCACCGGCCGCCGCTGCCGACCCACCGCACCCTCCCCCGCTCCACCGCCGCCGACGACCCACCGCACCCTCCCCCGCTCCACCGCCGCCGACGACCCACCGCACCCTCCCCCGCTCCACCGCTGCCGACGACCCCCCGCACCCTCCCCGACCCGCTCCACCGTCACAAATGAATGCAACTAAAATTGCAAAAAAATAACAAATTTTTTCAAATAACAAATTTGATGATATTTTCAAATAATAAATTTGATGATATTTTTTCATATTCATAAATATTTTCAAATAACAAATTTGATGATATTTAAAAAAAAATTATTACTGTTTTTATAAAAAAATATTACTGTTTCATTGCTATATAAAAAAATTACTTATGGCGCACCTCTGGCTGGTGCGCCATTGCTATATATAAAAAAGATTACTAATGGCGCACCTCTGGCTGGTGCGCCATTGCTATATAAAAAAAGATTACTAATGGCGCACCGACCGCGGGTGCGCCATTGCTATCTAAAAAAAACATACTAATGGCGCACCGCTGCGGGGTGCGCCATTAGTAAGCTTCCCCCTAGCTAATTCCTCCCTCTCCCTCGCCAGATCCCCTTCGTCCCTCTCCCTTGCCAGATCCACCCGAGCGCTGCCCCGACCCACGACGCCGCCGCCCCGACCCCCGCCGCCCCCGCGCCCCCACCACTGCAGCTCCCCCGCGCCGCCGCCCCCGCGCCCCCACCACTGCAGCTCCCCCGCGCCACCGCCCCCGCGCCCCGAGCCGGAGGAGGAGGACCAGGAGGAGGACGAGGAGGAGGTCTTCCTCTTCGACTACGAGGACCCGGACGAGCTCGGACGCCCTCGAGCCATCCCTTCGACGCCCGCCGATTTCCTCCGCCTCGGCCACCATCGCCACCGCTCGACGCCGAATTCGCGCCGCCTCGACTAGCTCCGGCTACCCCGAGTCGCCCTCGACCTCCCTAGTGAGCACCCGAGCCGCTTCCCCCTCTTCCCCCTCTGTGTTCTCGTGACGCATTTTGTTGTTTGTAATCCTGGAATGTCAACGAATGGTTTCTTTGCTGAATCCAAGGTGATTGTCAAAGTTTCTTGTGATTTAAGCCCAAAGTCTGAACCAAATCTTCAGTTTGTTCCATCTAATGTCATACTTTGGTTACTCACCTGTCATGCTAATCTCACATTATAGTATACTTTAGTTCGAGACATGGATGGATCATTCTGTATCTGTGCATTGGTGAAAAGAGAAGGAAAAAGAATTAACAAGTTTAACATTTGGGCCATTAGAATCTGGCCAGATAGTAAGGGACAGAAAGTTGTGCAATCTGAAATCCTGTCTGAGTGGCACATATAGAAAGCCTAGATTTATTTTCCTTCTCCTTACTCTACTGTATGCTAGGAAAATGTGTACTAGTGCATCCGTAGTACTACTAGTGCCACTTAGTGATGCTCTGTGTGCTTGTTTTCTCGATCCAAATGGGTTACCAAGTTGGAAGTTAACTGCAGACAGATGAGGAAGTTGAAGTATTCAGTGCTATCTTGTGATCATTTCCTTCACACCATCCCGTAGGATGTTTAAGATGTTTCTAAAATGGGCAGTAAAATGACCAAATAATCAGATGTACTACTACAAGCACAAGCAGTACAAATAAGGCTAGAATTTACTCTGAATTTTGACAGTAAGAAGAAGAATGAAAATGCAAGGAGTAAATAAGAATAAGAATAAGAATTTTACTTATGATATGATGATGAGGCAAATCACTAGCAGACAACTGCCAAGAATGCAGGACTATTTTACTCTGCCTAAGAATATGCATGTCTTGTTTTCTGGTTATGGATATTGTATAGTACTACATATCTTTTTTTTGTAATATAATGCTTACCAAAGGTTTCAATATTTTGCTGTTACCATTGTTCTTTGAGCATAATTCTTTTTCATTTCCTACTATCCTTATTCTAATTCTCTTAAATTGCTATGTTGTGTGTAATAGAATTAGATCTTGGATCTGCTAGTGGACTTTGGGAGTTTGTTTACCTGGCACCATTCAGTCAAGTAGCCATTCATGTGAACTTTTATTTTGTCCATATGAAAGCAAAGGACCATATGGTCTGTGGCCTTTTCATCCATCATTTACACTGTGAATCCAACACCAGTGGTGCTGCTTTGTTTCTGTGATCACATTGTGGTGCCTGTCACATTTGCCCCATCACTTTGTTACCCCTTTCTCCTGAAATGTTGATTAATTTCCGTTTCGGTTGAGATTGGGGCCCTCCTAGGTCAAGAAAATTAGCAAAGGTCATGCCCAATTTTCTTGACCTAGAAGGTGCCCGATTCTCAACCGAAACAAAAATTAATCAGCATGTATCTTGACATCAACCAATAGTAGTGATCTAGTGCTTTAGTGGTTGGATTAGTTTAGTATTTTTTCACACACTCAGACACCCTTGCTTGCCATGTGTGTGAGAGAGATAGTGAGAGGAGACAAGAAGAAGGGGGTTAGGAAGATGCTGCTTGCTCATCAAAGCTAACCATCTCCCCCTTTTCACCCCTTTTCCTTTGTCTTTTGTGGGTTGCAAGGAAGCTACTGGTTCCATCCCACAACACCTAGCAACAACACACTAACAGGTTCCATCCCAAAACACCTAGGCAATATCACAAACATCTCTCAATTGTTCCTTGACAATAACCAACTTTTTGGCGACATTCCTCAAGAATTAGGTTATTTGGTCAACTTAGAGATCTTGTTCCTTGACAATAACCAACTTTTTGACCAAACTTTTTTCCTATTTAGAGCGAAAGATGGCCCACAACCTTGAGGCCGGCGGTTCGGGCAGCAAGCAATTCTGGGAGCTGTCCCAGGAGCTGGAGGAAGAACCTCACCGCTATGAGGACGACGCCGCGGAAGACACCGATCCTGACTACACAACCCCTAGTGGCGTCGGGGATGACACCACTGATGGTGCCGCCGAGGATGCCACCACTGATGATGGCGGCGCACGCATAGATGGCAGCCAACCGAAGAGGCAACGGAAGGACCGGCGCCCGAGCGTGCTCGACACCATCAAGGAGGAATTTACTGAAGTGAACTCCGACGGGCATCCAACGGCGCCCAAAAAAGTAGTCAAGGGGTACTCGGTTTAGCTCGGGTGCATTCTCCGGAGCACCGTCTCGATCAACACCGAGAACCTAAGGCATAAGGACCGAGGGAATTTGCGCAGCCTCCTCTTCACGAAGCTGCACGAACGATACAAGTTCCCCGCTGACTTTGCAAACACACGCCTCTCAGGGAATAAAGTGAACAGTGCCGCCCTCACGAGGATGAGCACAGCCCTCTCTACTTGGAGAAGCACGGTGAAGGCAATGATTGAAAAAGGTGATAGTTATGAGAAGATCAAGGCGAAATATCCTTTGATGAGCGAAGATGACTACAAGGAGTTCAAGATCAAGTGCGAGAGCAGCGCAACCTCCGAATCAAGTCAGTGGGGGAAAGAAATGCGGCAGTTGAACTTAGGGGTCCACCAACTCGGTCCCGGCGGTTATAGAGTGGCGGAGCCTATATGGGACAAGGAGGACGCGGAGCGTGCCGAGCAAGGCCTACCGCCCCGCTTCGAGAAATTCCGTGACAAGCAGACCATGAACTTTGTCAGGGCCCGGTACAAGGAGGACCCGGTAACAAAGGAGCTTACCACGGATCCGAAGACCAGGGCGCTTGAGCTTGTTCTGGTAAGGAATACACCCCCGCGTAATTAGCTCCATATGGTTGCATTCTAATTAATGAAGCCAAATTTCTAAATGGTTCACATTCCTTCCACAGGAGGCTGAAAGCAGTAGCGCGGGGTCGTCTCAGAGCTCCCCTTTTGACACCCCTTTAAATAGGGCGTTGAACGTAATGAAAAACAAGGATAAGCTCAGTAAGCCGTCGTCAGCTGGTCGTGTGGCCGGCAAAGGCTTGTCCACAAAATGGTCGTCATACTATACCGCTGGTGGGCGAAAGGAGAAAAAGACCAGCTCGGAAAGCCAGTCGCGCGAGGTTCAAGAACTCAAGGCACAAGTGGCGCGGATTCCGGAGATTGTCCAAGAGCAAGTGCAACAACAACTGGGAACGACGCTCACCGCCATTGTGCCTACCTTGATTCAGGGGCTGACGACGTGGATTGCGGGCGGCCAACAGGGGCCTCCCCCGGTTCCCAGCTTCACGGCCAGCAACTCGCACAACGCGCAGACGGCGCCATTGGTGTCTCCGGCGGAGGCGGTATTCGTGTCTCCGGCGCCGGCACGGGCATTGGAGCTTAATGCACCCGGGTGTACGCCGGCCGGCACCTCGCCAGCAAGCGGCCCCTCCGTCAGTTGCACGCCCGCCGTTGGCGGTGCCTCGACATTAGCCGAGCTCGACGGCATCACGGTAACTAAGCCTCTCGGCCGATGACTTCATCTCCTTGCCTTTGACTGGGCATCCCTGACGCCCTACATGTTTTCGCAGGGCGCCGCCGACGTTCCTTGCACTCTCCTGCACTTCGTGGGCGGCGAGTTGGTCGATGTCGCCAAGGGCAGAATCGTTCAACCGGGCAACCGCGTGTTCCACGGTAATCCGATGCCACCCACCTTGTATAGGGTTGAACTGGTTCGGGTGCTGCCAGGCTGCGACGAGTTGTTACCTCCGATTCGACCCGCTGGGGCCGACGAAGATGATGTGATGACCCTCAGCGCCTGCGTAAGCTGGCCCCTGCTTTGGCCGAAGAGCCAGATTCGTTTGGGGGCGGGGGACACCACCCCACAGACAAGACCGCCAGTCGTGCCAGCGCCAAGCCATGGCAAGAACGCCGCAACGCTACCGGACATGCCGGACATCCCTATGGCACAGGATCCGGACATGCATATGGCACAGGATCCGGACGACGACGACAACGACGACGGTACATTTTCCAACGTCGATAAGTACTTTGCCGAACATGGGTACGGTGACGAGTTCTGCGGGCCTCCTTCTCAAGAACCCAACCCTGAAAAAGACGACCGCGATCTAGCTGGTACGGCGGAGAAACCCAATTGCAACAGGCGTCGTCTGGCGTTCAGTTCTCAGGAGACGCCTCCAGCTGCCGCCTTCACCGAGCCTCAGATAGCTGAGTGCGAAATATTATCAGCCCCAACACGCTCAAGAAGGCGGTCTGTGAGCAGAACTCGATCCCATTACAGCAGATCAGGAAGAAGGGACGGAAACGAAAGACTAACAAGGGCGCCGGTGCGAGCCAGCCGGCACCGAGTACGATCCGTGCTCAGGACGGGCCACCTTCACCTAAGGATATCTCGAGGAGGGTGCATGTGGCGGGTAGGGCGATGCTACCGACAAATATGCTCAATGCTGCAACCGGTGCTATGCGGAGTCTGCATGACAGTGTTCTTTCTTTGGAGAAGCGGCGTCTCAGAGAGAATGATGTGGCATACCCGGTTTTCGTGGCCAAGGTGCCAGAGGGCAAGGGCTTTGTGGATAGCGCCGTCGGGGTACGATCGTCCTGCGGTTTGATGACATCTTTGCTATGTTTAACCTTCATCCGCTGCACTACACCTTCGTTCGGCTGTTTTCGCTGAGTATGGAGATGCGGATCATTAGAGACAAGACCCCGGACATTGTGATAGTCGAACCCTTCTACATGCGTGCCAAGATCTTGGGCAGCGCTGCGGACCGGCAAGTCACGAGTTCACACCTCAAAGGCGTCATTCTGGCAAACCCAGATAAGGATAACTTCCTCGTGCCTTACTTTCCCGAGTAAGTCATCCCCTAACCGCCCCGTAACATATGATTTCTTAGATTTCGATCGTTCTTTTTTTTCTAACATTCCATGTTCTGTGCAGTGACACACATTGCACACTCATCCTCTTAAGCCCGAAATATTCCATGGCCACGTATTTCGACACGGACCGTGACTCCAAGATAGACTACACAAATATCAAGAAAGTTCTTGATGATGCTCTCCGCGGCTACGCCGCATCTGGAGGCTCCTTTAAGAGGCCAGCTCGTAGGTACGGCATGCACTTGTTCACCCACAATACGACGTTCGCCTGCGTCAAGCAGCCGCCTGGCGGTCAGAAGGATGCCTACTACGCCCTCCATCACATGCGGGCGATCGTACGGGACCATAATCACCTTCTGCTACCAAATAATCTCAAAGATTGGGCCGCAAGCTTGGCGGCAATCCAGGACGCGGACATCCGACAAGAATTCTTTCGCATCGAGTCGGAGTTTGCAGAAATCATCCATCAAGATGTCCTGCGTACCTCGGGGCAGTTCTACCTCAAATATCAAACGTCCAATAGTGAGATAGACACAACGCTACAAATGCAGGCTGACAACGCCCGTGACTTCATGACCATCACTACAGACGGCGGCTTCATCCACGCTCCGGTCCCATGAGTCGAGTCGAAAGTAGTGATGCTATGTGTAGTTCTGAAACATCGATTAGCTCATGTTGTAATTAAACTTTAATGAACTTGTATGTCTCTTTGGTTTGGACGGTCGTTCAACTTAGATGTAATCGATGCTATTTATTAGTAGGACCATGAATCGTGCTATTAATGTCTTGCTTTTCTCTTCCGATCCTTTTGTTGCATACTTATATATTGCTTATGTATTGTCTGTTGTTTGGCTAGTGCATAGAGATGCCGTCGTATGTCGTGTACAAGGGTAAGGTTCCCGGAGTCTACGACGACTGGGAGGAGTGTCGGAGACAGGTTCACTATTTCAGCGGTAACAGTTACAAAGGGTACACCACTAGGGCGGAGGCGGAATCTAGATACGCGCGCTATCTAGCGGGAGAGAGGAGGGAGCGTTGGAGGAACCGGATGAAGACCAGTTTCATCGCGATGATGCTCATCGTGATGACCGCAGCTCTCTTCTATGTGATGGTAGTTTAGATGATCGATATCGACTTGTAATGTGAAGACAAACTCGCTACTCGCGGTCTCGAGACTTGTAATGTTCTATCTTTGTTCGGTCTTTTGAATTCGGAGACTAATATGATGAATTGTATTCGGAGACTAATCTTCTATTGTATTCGATGAATCTGCTGTTGCTGTGTGGTGCTGTCTATATTCTGTCCAATAATATATTTTGTAATCTGTGCAAATATCAGAAAAGAAAAAAAAATCCCTAATATACGTACTAATGGCGCATCACCCCAACGTGCGCCATTAGTATGCCAAAGGATACTAATGGCGCATCACCCCGCAGTGCGCCATTAGTATGGCAAAGCACATGTGTAAATATCGCCCCCTGGGAGGCACACTAATGGCGCATGTTGGTCTATACTAATGGCGCACGGCGTGATGCGCCATTAGTATACCAGATACTAATGGCGCACCAGTGGTGCACCATTAGTATTTAATACTAGTGGCGTGGTACTAGTGGTGCACCAGTAGTGCGCCATTAGTAGGCAAAACTGGTGCGCCACTAGTAGGCCTTTTCCTAGTAGTGTACAGTGTAAAGGTAGCAGATAGCAGGTCGGTGAGAAATAAATGACGGGAGACATATGATAGCTCTACAACATGCCTGGCACACTAAATTACTACAGTATTATATGAAAATAACAGTCCACTGAAAGCAAATAGGTCAGTCCATTTTTTCTGCACCGTCCGATGTACAAAGAACGGGCCGATCGCCTTCATCTACCTCCAGCCAGTCAGTGTTGACGATCTTCCTCGAAACGCCAGCGACCACCGGCCCAGTATTCCTCCCCTGCCTGCGCCCTCCCCTCGACCTCACCGCACCGTCGTGCTTGGCACCGCCCCCCGACCATCCATTCAAGCCCCGCCGACCTCCAGATCGGGCGCAAGCAGCTCCTGCGCCCCACACCCCTATGATAGACACCGATGCGCCGCTTCCCCAGGGAACAGGCGGACTAGGTGCTCCGCGTGCCTAAGCGGGTGATGCTTCTTTTAATTGCGGTTCGACTGGCCCTGAATTGAAATCCAGGCGTGCTACTTACCTCTAGCAAAGGTGAAATAGTAAAAGGGAGGAAACCTTGTGCATTTAGTATCACAAAGAAGATGCAGTAAGAAGCGCTCAACTAGTTTCTTTCGTGGGATGAATACGGTGTGAGTGGAGACGTAAGATTTGCGCGAATAAGGGAAGAGGCGTACCTCTTTCTGCTGGCAGTGTTGTGTCCTCCTTCTGTTTTTCCGACGATCTTCTTGTTGTTTGCTGGAAACCAGAAGTTGTGGAGGACGGTGCAGCCTTGGACGAACCCATGGCCAAGTTGTTGAGTGTGGTGCGGTGGCCGTCTGTCGGCGGCGGGGAAGCAGATCCGAGGCGGCGAACAACGGCGTAGCGGGAACAGCTCCGGTGTGGTGGACGGTTGCGACAGTGGAGCCGTAGCAGTGAGGCGCAGGACGGCGTGGTCGGAGTGGTTCTGGTACGGCGCACGTCGGCGTCGGCGTCGTGGAGGCAGCTCTGCCTCGGCTTCAGCTGCTAAGTCCTTGAGGGCGTTGCGGTTGCGTTGGACGACGACGTCGGGGTACTGGCTCCAGCGTGATGGAGGAGGGCGGTGGTGGATTGGCCGCCATGGGGTGGAGGATGGAGGAGGCTGGGGTTTCGCGGCTGGTGGAGAGGGCGTTTTCGCGCCCACAGAGTATGAATGGGGAAACGGAGGGAGGCGGGGAACTAAGGGGGAACAATGTTTCGGTTTGAGACGCGCTTGTTTGAAATTTGGGGAAAGTTACAAACTTTGCCCCCATCTAAAATTTCGGACATATTGCGGGTTGGGGGTAGGACAGTCATGTCAGGTGTCCCAAATGTGGGCGGGATAGATTTCGGCCGAGCGCATGGGTAGGCGCCCACGGCGTATGAATGCTTCTCGGAGGCGGTTGAGACTGGCGTCTTGGTGAAGTTACAAACCTACCCCGGTTTAGACCTTTGGACATCGGGCCGATAGGCTACACGGGCCAGAGTCAGGACAGTAATTTCCTACCACCAAAACATTAGTCTCGCGTGGTTTCGGGTGACCAGAGGCCTATTTGGCGCTTCGTTCAATATTTGGGAGCAGAAGCATTAACGTTTTCGGTTCTCTTGAATTGAACTTTCACGATTTGTCAAACTTCACAAATCTTTACACTTGAAAATCCTAAAGCTACGATTATTTTGGAATGGAGGGGTACATTTGAATATACATTGTACACGAGTATATATTAAAAAATATGCAACTTACCTCAGTTCATGCATGGTTCCAGATATAATCTCCTTGGTTGCAAAAAAAAAGTTAGATATGCGTATGAATATATATAGCATGTTCAAACTCACAACAAAGATTGATGGCCCCTTTTACATCTGATTTACAAATGCCATTATCTCGGGTTCAAATAGATGAATGCACTTCCTATGAATTCGAATCTTTGAAACCCCCTTTATGTTGAATTCGACATGTATTCTATTTTGTAGCTAGCAATTTGGAATGTATCCATGCAAGTGACAAATGTATAAAGTGCTTCACACTAACAACATGGAGTGCACTAATTAATGTTTATATATGAATTGCAAAAGCATCCATTGCCTGTATTTCAAACCGCTCTCACTCTATGGATCGATAATATGAAATAAACACATGCACATGCTAAAATTCA
Organism: Triticum aestivum; assembly: GCF_018294505.1. Classification (NCBI taxonomy): domain Eukaryota; kingdom Viridiplantae; phylum Streptophyta; class Magnoliopsida; order Poales; family Poaceae; genus Triticum; species Triticum aestivum. The sequence goes on from NC_057799.1 coordinate 134,133,493, forward strand.
ATAGAGTATGGGTGTCTGATAGACCAATTTTCGTCCATACGCAATTTGCAAAATTCATGATCTCATCCAAAAATAATAATGCCATTTATATTTTAATTTAATGCGTAGAACCGCCTTTTACACGTAGATGCACTATGCCTCGCCCCGTTCTCACAAACGCGTTATATATCTCTCTATCTAACGCATAAGTGCACACACTTTGTATGCATCGGCATTTCTCTTTCACACATGCTCACAATCTCTCTCAGGGTGTCAGGGTGTCTCACGCACATGCTCTCTCTGTTTCTCTCTCTCTCTTTCTAACTACTATGTACCACTCTTTTCACTAATCTCAGTTGGAAAACACTATTTCTCTCACATGCATATATACACATGCACGGTCTCTACTAGCCCTCTATACGCACATATATGTGCCTACGTGTCTCCCGCACGCACATTATCTTTAGGCCTCTCTCGCACACATTGCCCCCCCGACACACCTCTCTCTTAGTAGTTGGCAGATATGATTTCATCATATCATTCGGTAGGATACCCCTGGCTGTTAGGCTGGATGGTAATACGAGGCAAAGTTTTACCCTAGTTCGGATCGGACCCTTGCAGTTGAAGAAAGAGCCTACTCCTGGTACTGTATATTAGTGATAGGGTGTGTACAAAGTACACGTGAATACCAGGCATTGTGCGTGTGTGTATACTATCGACGAACTAGCCCCCAAGCTTGTATAATGTACTAAGGGCCTAGGGTTACAAATCATATATAGTCGGCTTATCACCAGTGGGGATAGAGTCCTCTGCGACTCTGGTAGCTTCGTGTTGTACGCCGAGTCCTCCACATGGGTCTTCGTATAACACGTCTCAGTCCAATCTATATGTGGCGCAGGATGGAACCGACCCATGAGTCTTCATGTTGACCCACCACAACTAGAAATGATGTGCCCACCACACCACACACGCAATCGGCCACTAAGAAAATAAGCATATACAATAGTACAACGGTATCTAGCTCACGATACGTCTCCATATTTTGTTGATGACACTGACGGACTTTGCATTTGATGCGTGCTCCGTATTTTGTTGACGACACTTACGGTCATTGTATTTGAAGCGAAAGCACGATATGGTCACTAGACTTCAGAATAAGCTCATCACGGTCACCACATACATTTTGTCATGCTAACCAACATGTGGTTGGATGGTTAGAGGACAGTGGTTTCTCGAGCCCACCAAGGTTAAAGTCCCGGTGCTCGCATTTTTCTTGTGTTAATTTCAGTATTTTCCAGCGATGTACATTCAGTGGGAGGAGACGTTCCACTCGACTATGAGGCACCTATGGTGACTTCGTAAAATCTCAAGATCATATATGCTGGCCCACTCTCTCGAAGGTGCTCATAGGGGTAGGGTTCGCGTGTGTGCGCTTATAGCGGTGAGTGCTTGCACGTATATATGAGCCCTTGCGTCTGTACCATGTTAAACAAATACATATCATGATTATACAGTCACTGGCTCACCCGTACAACTCCGTATTTTGTTGATGACACAATCAATTGACCAGTCAAACGTTCCACGCGGCGCAACTAGTGTTGCACCATCGGGGCGCGTAACCGTGGGGCCCACCTGTCAGCCCGTATATGAAAGAAAGAAATGGTAGTTTGAGTCTGTACTGTGTTAATAAAATAGGAGTACATTTTAGGGTGATCATACGGTCACTGGCTCACCATATAGCTCCGTAATTTGTTGATAACACGATTAATTGACCAGTCAAACGGTCCACATTCAGTAGCGCACATTACCATAGGGCCCACCCGTCAGTGTGTATATGAAGGACAGAAATAGTAATAAATTAGTGGTCGGTGGGTATTCGAAGTCGTGAGACCTCTGGTTGGCAATCACTAGCGGTTGGGGGGGCGTTCATT